>NC_137116.1:39441457-39493957 GCF_949357685.1 Gobio gobio | reverse complement strand
CACACACACACACACACACACACACACACACACACACACACACACACACCCACACCCACACACACACACAAAATAAAACAATTCTGAGATAAATTAGTGTCTCAAACCTGCAAACGACCGCATGAGAGTTCATGAGAAAAGTAGAGATGTGTGAACTGTTCTTTTGAATCAGATATTTTTAATGAATCAGTTGATTCTGTGCATAGAAACAGTCTAAATGACTGAATTGTCCAGATTATCAGTGAATCCATGATTTCAATTTTAGTCTGTTCTCTCAATAACACAAAAGACTTGGAATATAGTGTATGAACTGCTTTTATTCAGTCCTTTTAAAAAAAAAAAGATCTAGAATTGTAATTGCTTGGAAAGAAGCGTCCAGCACATTATTCAAATTTTTGGTAATACTTTATTTTACAGTGTCTTTGTTACATATGTTAAATGTACTTACCATAGTAATAACAGTAAATTATGCATAATTAGGCCTACATGCAATTTACCCTCAACCAAACACTAATCCTACCCTAACCTCATAGTAAGTACATGTAGTTAATTAATATAACTCAGTACCTTAATATATAATTTCACTGTAACAATGACACCGTAAAATAAAGTGTAACCCAAATTCTCTGGTTTTGTGTTTTAAGAAAGAAAGAAAGCCATGCAGTTTGAAATGACTGTGTGAGTAAAGGGTGACAAACTTGTTGTTTTGGGGTAACCAAGAGTTGTTTTTCGTAAGGAGAGACAAAGAGAAATATCATTCTTTGTTATGTTTTCAGTCTTTGTACTGAAAAGAAACAACCAACCTTGCTGACTTTTCTTCTGTTTCTGTCTTTTGTAGGTCCAACAAGGGCACACTGGTACACTGTGACTTATTCTCGACTCATTGCTCTCTCTCTCTCTCTCTCTCTCTCTCTCTCTCTCTCTCTCTCTCTCTCTCTCTCTCTCTCTCTCTCTCTCTCTCTCTCTCTCTCTCTCTCTCTCTCTCTCTCTCTCTCTCTCTCTCTCTCTCTCTCTCTCTCTCTCTCTCTCTCTCTCTCTCTCTCTCTCTCTCTCTCTCATAGATGTGAACATAAAACCACTCAAAACTCTCTTGCTTTAGATCTGATCAACTACTACATTCTCTGAGATAAAACTATGTATACACATAACAAAGACAGACACAAATCCCTTCAAATGGAGTCCAGAGAATGAATTTGGTGGATCTTAGCCCTGTTAGGAGCAAACGGCAAGTTTCAGCATGTGTGTGTGTGTGTTTGTGTGTGTGCGCCTGCAGCGATCTCCCAGGTCAGCCACAAGCCCTCAGTCCATTTAAAATAATACACACAAGTACAAAGCTCTCTCACACAGGCCCTCTGTCAGAATGATAGATAGAATGAACTTTAAATTAGAAGAAAAAGGATGAGAGAGAGATATAGAAGTTTAGGGTTTAGGATAGAAAGGGGTTCAGATGGACTAAAAGTCTCAGAGCTCTTCTTCAGGCTGAATGTGTAAGTCTCTGTGTGTAAGACGAGCGTCACTATTACTATTGATTATACTTGGTTATATTTAGTTAGTGATTTGAACAAACCAATAACCATACGTATTAGATTTCGGCAAATAACTACCTAGAAAAGCTCTTGCATCCACACAAAACACCCTTACAACTGTTTAGCTACACTAATCCCCCACTGAGAGCATCTTAGCAACTGCATAGCAATGCCTTGGCAACCACCCACAAAACCATAGCAACCACCTAGAAAAGCCCTTGCATCCATGCAAAACATTCTTGCGCTATATAAAGTCACACTAAAGCCCCACTGAGAGCACCTTAGAAACGGCATAGCAACACCCTGGCAACCACCCATAACACTCAAGCAAACATCTACAATTACCCTAGCAACCACCTAGAAACTCAATAAAAAATGCATAGCAACGCCCTGGCAACCGCCAACAACACTCTAGCAAACCGCAACAATTGCCCTAGCAACCGCCAAGCTCACTTAAAACTGCACAGCAATGCCCTGGAAACCACCCATAACACTCTAGCAACCACCCACAAAACCATAGAAACCACCTAGAAAAGCCCTAGTGTCCATGCAAAACACCCTTGCAGCTGCATAAAGTCACACAAAAGCCCCACTGAAACTACCTAGAAACACCCACAACACTCGCCCTAGCAACATCCTTGCATCTGCATAACACTACAAAACAATTTACAACACTTTAGTAACTACATAGCAATGCCCTGCCAACCATCCATATAGCACTAGCAACAACCTAGAATTGCCCTAGCAACCCCCTAGAAACACAAAATGTAAAATCTTATTAAGACTTTACTATTATTAACATTATGTAGAGCTGCAATGTATAATGCGTATGTGTGTGTGTGTGTGTGTGTGTGTGTGTGTGTGTGTGTGTGTGTGTGTGTGTGTGTGTGTGTGTGTGTGTGTGTGTGTGTGTGTGTGTGTGTGTTTGGCAAGGATCCAGGGTTGCGGGGCTCTGTGCAAACACTTCTGAAGGGTTGAGGACTTGTAGGACAAAAAAAGAGGTATTCTCTCTTTCTATCTCTCTGTGTCCCAGATAATAGTGCTCCTTAACCCCAGTCTGGTTTTCTGATTACCATGGTAACGTTGGGTATTTGATGTGTGTGCTGCTGTATAATCTTTAAAGTCTATTAAACACTTTAAACCCCTTGAGTTCAAGAGGTACTCTGATACTGTACTCAGACTACAGCTGTGTGTGTTAGGGTAGGTGTGTGTGTACATACAATGTCGTGTTAATGTATTGTTTCTTGGAGTTTGTAGGGTCAGCTGTTTAAAAGAGCCGATAGAGTGGTGAGCTTTTAGAAGATGTCATTTCAATGTTTGCCAATAAATGAAGGGTGTTTCACTTGTAAAGTTTGAACAGAGGACACAGATATACACACACACACACACACACACACACTCCAGAGTTCAGAAGGTAATAAACTCTTGTCCTACACCACAACATCCCACGACAACAAATGAGCAGTACGTCAGCATGAGCAGCTGACGTCAATAACAGCTGATTCATCACACTTACACGTTCACATGAGAGATTCACTTCTTGTTAAGGGACTAGTTCGTTCTGGGAGTACTTTTAAAAGTCTCTTATGTAATGCAGAAGGTGGCGTCACTTCAGATACAATGTAATACAGGCACTGTGGACTTAATAAAAAATAAAATCTCTTAAAACACACTTTTCACAGTTTCACTACACTCACACAAAATAAAGGTGCCAGGAAGAACCAAAAAGGGGTTTTCACTGCGATGCCCTGAAGAACTGTTTTGTGAAAGGTTCTTTAAAGAAAAATTTTTTTCTAACCATTTTATAGTCTAAAGAACCTTTCTGCGCTACAAAGAACCTTTTGTGTAATGGAAAGGTTCTTTGGATATTAAAGGATCTGCATGGAACCATACACCCCGCCAAAGAACCTTTATTTTTAAGAGTGTAGTTAATTTAAAGGTGCAATAGATGATCTGGGAAATGCTAACTTTAGCCTGCTAGCATTGAAACCCTCCCTGCAAATCGCCGTCCAAAGCCACGCCTCCTCCAAAACACATGACCAGAAGCGAGACGACCAGAGACAACAATACTGGATTACATCATGTGTCATTCACCGGTGCGAAAATTTGACAGTGCATTGAGTAACAGTACTACAATAACCAACGTAAACAACTGTTTGCCTGCCATTCTCACACTGTCTGCACAGCTTGCATATGATGTCTGCGTGAACAGGCTGCACAGTGGAATGCAAACACATGTTGACTGCCAGGGAACACGTTATCATTTCATTCGGATCGAATGCAATGATTGAACAAACATTTTATGGACCTACGCCTTCCACAGATTATATATATTTATAAAAAAATACATTTAGACCGCTTAACATAGGATATGAGGATATATCAGGATATGAGGAGACTTTCAACCAGCATAACAAAAAAATTCTGTAGAGAATCACCTATTGCACCTTTAATTTTGTCTACCTTACATGTCCAACTGTGTGTGATATATACATGCATCTCTGAAAATCATGAAAGTGCCCACCAGTGTCATTTTCATCACATCTCAAATGATGTATTGTGTTTAACAGCATTTTGTGATGCTAATTACAGTGATGAAAATGACATTTAAAAAAATTTTGGAATATAAAATGACAAACTCTTGTCTTGCTTAATTTCACAGCTAGCAATTTATATTTCCTAAATAAACACAATTAAATAATATTTTTTGAATAATTTTGGAAATGACACAATAAAATAACCCAAGTGATGTTTATTGAGATTTTTCTTTTTCTACACATCTTAACATATTTCAAGCTCTGTACTGACACCGTTGTCTCATTTAAAAAAAGTTGTACACTAACTTTACAACAACAACAAAAAACTTTAATGGGGCAAAATTGTTGGTGTGATTTCACTATTTGTTTAGATTGTTTTTGTTTTGAGCTCTGTGACAAGGTGACAAAATTTAGGGTTGAATTCAGGGTGATTGGGACACTTTTAGCCATTGAGATGACTTTGTTTCAATGAAAAAAAATATTGCAGAAATTCGAACAAACACCTATAAACTGTTTGAGTTTTGCACAAAGACCATTACTAGCATGAAAGCTGTCCCGTCTGTGGACAATAAATGTGTGAGCCCGGGGTGGCACAGTGTGTGTGTGTGTGTGTGTGTTACACAGGGAGTGTCTCACACAGGGACATCAGTCCATCTCAGCCCGGGTTGGATTCCGTGTCCGTGTTGCCTAAGTTCTAAGACCCGTAGCTAATCACCATGACCATGGTTGACTCGGCAACATGACATTAAACAAATTCCAGAACTAAGAGGGTGATTATCACTACGGCGACATCGCAGTGTCACCCACTCGGGTCCGACCATAAAACTCCAATCTGATTGGCCAGTAGGCGCGAACTACCGCAATTGGCTTAACGTTTTGGGACTGAGGATGTCATAACTCACCCAGCTGACATTTAAATGTGCTAATTTAGGCTAAAAGCACACCAGCATTCAGAAGGTGAAAATTACATGCTCCTCATTTCAGCCCTGGTTTAAGAGTTTTGTTTCTCATGGTTCTGTTTTTTTCACACACTCTCCTCTGGCATTCACAAAACGTCCCCTCTGAACCTGTGATTAGGGTCTGCACACATTCCACATGCTTCTCAAACTGAATATAATCTATAGTCTCTCTATTTCACTCTCTCATTTTTTTTCTCTCCCCCTTTATCTCTCCCCCAGGGTCAAACCATCATGAAGTTAAACCCTTTCACCCATAATCCTCCGTGTCTTTGAAGTGGGCAACAAGGTAACACATTTCACGCACACACACACACACACACACACACACACACACACACACACACACACACACACACACACACACACACACACACACACACACACACACACACACACACACACACACACACACACACACACACACACACACACACACACACACACACACACACACACACACACACACACACACACACACACACACACACACACACACACACACACACACACACACACACACACACACACACACACACACACACACACACACACACACACACACACACACACACACACACACACACACACACACACACACACACACACACACACACACACACACACACACACGTACATTTAGCTATCTAAATGAGAACATATAGACTTGTTTTTAATTAAATCTAATCAATTTGCTGAAGGCTAAACCATAGATCCTAGCACATAGACCTTTTTGAACCTTTAAAATATAAAAATATATTATTTATGAAGCAGTCTTCCAATGAAGGACATTCCTGGATGTGTCCAAAAGGAGGTACTGCAAGGGTCAGTCAATTAACTTAGGCTAAACGGTCAATTATCTCCAGCTATTTTTTAGTGGGAAACAAAACATAAAATATGTTATATTTAAAATAAACAATATTACAGTAAGTTAACTTCAATTAAGGCTAAAGAAGCTCAAATTAATGTTGCACAATCCTTTCCAAAGTAAAATAAAATATGTAATTTGAATGCAATATGAATCTGTACTTATTTTGATGGCTTATTTTAAATGTAAGCTCATAGAAACATATGCAAGTATTAATATGGTACTAAATGCATGTTATTATAATGCCAGGCCTAAAATGTTTGATAAAATATGTAATGGGCCTCTGCTCCGTTTCTCTATCCACTGAGGGGTCCAGGCATAAAAAAGGTTCAAGACCCCTGATTAAAGTAGCTAAGTACATACATGCACACCTACTTCTAGAACAGAGACCATCTAAAATCAACCGAACCATCATCAGAGTTCTGCACATTATCTGTTCCACCTCTTTTGCACCACACACAAAGCATTTCTCATGAGACCGATTTAGCGCTAGTCACAGGCCACTTCCGTTGGGCCATTTTCCGTGACCTAAAACAGCAGAAGAGTTGAACCAGTGGGAAATCCAACATCAACCACACACACTCACACACTGACAGGGTCAATCCCTGGCCCCACCCCCTGGTAGGATTATAGATGATTGACAGGTGCTTTATAGATAAAATGACACTGATTAATATGACGTCAACCTTTTCTTCTTTCTCTCTGTTCTTCTTTTTTTTTCTTTCGCTCTCTATTTTGTCTAGGAGAAGTGGAGGTCACGCTTATTTGGATAGAAGTGGAAGTAGGTTTTGGAAAACACTTTGACAAGTTTTCTGCTCTCCTTCCCGTTCCTGCCTTCACACACAGCGCCTGACTCCCTGGAGCGGCTGAAGATCTGCTCCCAGTAAGAGCTGTCAGAAGAGATTCTGGAGACTGGATAAAGAGACAGTGTGTGTGAGTGTGTCACAGCATACCGTCAGGAAGCTGTCAGGGCCTCTGGTATAATACTAATGATCATACACACACAGCAGTAACATTATTCATGGGGATGGTGAGAGATTATCAGTGGCTTGACTGATTATGCTGGGAATGTGATGGGATGAGAGTGGCGGATCACTGCGGGACTTTGAGCCTTCGACCCGCAAGTCTCTGGGTTTCAGCTCCAAACTAACCCAATGGGACTGTCAGAGCATCTCAAACACACACACACACACACACACAGTCACTGGGGTTTCGCTGTACTGTATAATAATTGTATTACCCTATATTTAATCCCTTGTCAGTTCTATTGCAGTTTTGCTAAATTTGAAGTTTGACTGACTCTGCGTGTCTTACTGTCGCACACACACACACACACACACACACACACACACACACACACACACACACACACACACACACACACACACACACACACACACACACACACACACACACACACACACACACACACACACACACACACACACACACACACACACACACACACACACACACACACACACACACACACACACACACACACACACACACACACACACACACACACACACACACACACACACACACACACACATTTTAACAATTTATTTAAGTCCACTTGAAAGAAATGATTTACAGGGACATAAACATTATAGGTGCAGTCAAATTACATGTACAAAATCATGGCCCAGTGGCACACACAGATCTTCACATCTCTCAGGGGTTATGGGTATAAGTAGCAGCGTCTCCTCCATATGTGGCGGCTGCCTATGATAGCAGACAGGGCACAGTACTTCGCCAGCCGTTTGGCCCTCTTTTTGGGCATCCCAAGTTGTTGAAGCCCTCTTACCACCAGCCTATGTGTGTGTCCTAAGCTGCCGAATATGAACACCAGTAGTCTGCCCCGATAACCGATCTCTGAGATGGTGTTTAAGAGCGGCTGGTATTTAATGACCTTGGTCATAAAGGCTTCCTCCATGCTAGAGTCAAAGGTGCATGCCACCTCCAGAATGAACACCTCACTGAGCTCCTCATTAACCACAGTCACATCTGGTGTGTTAGCAGACAGATGTGAGAAAGCATCAAAGTTACCATTGCCATGCTGGAACATGGATGCTTTTACACTGGAGTGTTTATGTGTTTTTACTGAAGGTGAGAGATGTGTTGATACGTCTCTCACTATAAGGTCCACTATTCTGTCGTGGCGTGCGATGTACATTCCCTTGTAAGCATGGCAGCCGTTCAGAATGTGTGGCAGTGTCTCAGTGATCTGTTCTGTGGTGTGATGTAGACAGTGAGGGACCTGGGTTGCAGGAAACCAGATGGAAAGGTTGAGTCTGGTAGGAAGAACTTGTAATCTTGCTTTTACTGTGAAGGTGACGATGTCCTCACTGAGTGCAGTGTTCTTCAGAAACGAGTGAGAGACAGAGTGATCAGCACAGGAGAGACAGGCCAGTTTCCCCTGAAGGCTCAGTCCAGTCCAGTGCTGTTTTTGGTGATGTTGATGTAAGTCCAGGAGAGTTCGCCGGGCACCTGTCGATGTTAGCGGGAAGCTGTGGCCACCATATGTGGCTGTTGCCTTGACATAGATCAGGGGATCAGTGATGATATCCTCTGAGACCCTGACAGTCCCAGAGTCAGACCGCGCCCACTCAAGTTCTACTCCAGTTCGGACACAAAGGTCGTTCAGGTCCGGCCAGTCTGACCAGACACCAAAGCCAGCTGAATGGGTGTCCAGTTTCCCACTTGGTTTCCTTTTGAAACCAAGAAAATGAGGCTCTGAGTCCCTGGCCAACGGCACCTTACGTCTCCTGAGGTCCAGGAACAGGGAGGATCGAGCCAGCTCCCTGACGTCTCTGTCATCATTGTCCAGCATGTTCAGAAGGTGGGAAATCCGCATGCTGGTGTAAATCCAGATCACGTTTGGTGCTCCCAACCCTCCTTCCCATTGGGGGTGAAAAATAACATCACGGGTGCTATGTGTGTTAAGTCCAAACCACTTTCTCACGAAGCTCACTGTCTTACTGTTCATGTCCATCAGCACTTTCTGCTGGATATGGACATTGGAGAACAGATGTTGTACTTTAGACAGCGCCACTTGTCTGATAGCCTCTAACTTCATGGTCAGAGGCAGTGGACATTTGTCTATCAAGTCCAACCGGGATATGAACCCTGACCAGATGATGTTTACCTGCTCTTTCCATTCCCCTGCGATATTAATGTTGTGTCCTAGATAAGTGTATGTCTCATGAAGAGAGAATACACGTATAGGTTTAGTTGCTACGGTGAACTCTGGATATTTATCAGTTTTTGAGCGATACCACCTGTTCCCTCCACTCCTCCTCTCATACAGAACGGCACATTTTGTGTCCTTAATCTCCAGGCCTGACCATTTCAGAAAAGAATCTGTCCTGGCCAGCATGTTTTTAATTACGCTCTCGTCTCTGGAGGCGATCTGGACGTCATCTGCATAGCCTTGTACTGGGATAGGTGATATCACGCCAGGGGGGGCACATTGACACATCCACTTTAACCATTGGTTGGTGGCAATTATAAAGTTAATCGCACTCCAAGGGCAGCCCGTTTTAATGCCTATCTGAAGTGGTGTTGGGCGAGTGAGCTGTTCTCCACAGATTACTTCAATAAAGGAACCTCTATATACATCCTTCACTATGTCAATGAACAGTCGAGGTAGCTGTATTTCCTCCAATGAGCTGATCATGACATTATGAGATAAAGTTCCAAATGCATCTCTAAAGTCTAGAAAGACTGAGTACAGTTTACATGATTCATGCTTAAAGTCATCTATCCCTGTTTTTAGGCAGAACACATGCTCGTTCATACCTTGCCTATTGATGTATGCCTTTTGCTTGGTGGAGAGGATGTCAGCTTCCACCAACCAGGGCAGAACTCTGGCCAGTATGCATTTCATGAACACCTTATAGATGGTAGGGAGGAGGGATATATCCCTCCATGTCGATGGATCATCAGGGATGTTGTCTTTTTTTGGAATACGATGAATTAGTGCTCCTTTCCATGAATCTGGTACTCTCTTATTTTCCAAACAGACATTAAAGACAGTTGTTAAAATCTGACATGACTGCATAGTTTTAAAAGTCTCATATGTCACACCATCCTTACCACTGGCTTTGTTGTTAGGGAGGTGATTTAAAACAGTCTCTACTTCCTTATTTGTGAAGTGCGTTGTTTCAGGGAAAAAAGTTGGCTTTAACGGCGGCACGTTTAAATGCCAGGGTGGGAGTGGGAGATCCTCATCACGTCTCTGATTTTGGCATTTATTATCATAATAAGTTTGTATAGCTGTAATGTTGGTAGAACAGGGAGGAGGGTCGGAATATTCACTGTTGTTTAAGATGACATGGATCGCTTTAGTTCTTCTATGCTGCCACAAATATGCAAGTTTGTTTCGGCTCACCTTTTTGTTCTGAAAACACACACACACACACACACACACACACACACACACACACACACACACACACACACACACACACACACACACACACACACACCCTCTGGATGAGCTGTCTCAAAAGAGGCAGAAATCCCCTCTATTAGAGTGTAATTGAAGGGCAGGGGCAGCAGTAAAGAAAGATAGATGGGTTTTACACACACACACACACACACACACACACACACACACACACACACACACACACACACACACACACACACACACACACACACACACACCTTGTTTCTCAGGTGTCAGTTAAAAGTGTGATTGGACCATGCAGGTGGGCCATTTATGGTTTCCAAGGAACCACGTAGCTGGGAAATCACCCTCAGAAAGAAACAGAGCAAGGTGTACTTAACAGGTCAAGGGAAAAATCTCACACACACATCATTAAAAAGCATCTAGTCCTCTGCAATCCACTTTTGATTAAACAAAAACACACATTTCTCCTCATCTTATGCCAAAAAAATCCCAAACCCATCTATTATAAGTCAGACAGAGAGACTGAGGAGGAGACAAAACTTCGAAATTCATCTCTAAATCTGAATTGGTTATATGCAGTGGAACAAATTATGTAATGGCCTGCAAACAATAAAAAATGTTCTAAAAAAGAAACTCTTTATTAGATTCACAGATGCAGCATCCACAGCAAAACTAGAGTCTATAACATATTCATGAAGAACCCTCTATTATTAACCAGAGATAATATGCACTTATATATTCCATCTTTACCTTGTGCACCCACACACACAGAGTAACACGCACATAGAAGATCACAGAAGCGCAAACACTATGAACACTGAACAGCAGGTTTTAAAGATATGTGGCATGACAAATGTCAAGTAACTAAACGTGTATAAGCAGATTTACTCAGGGAGTAGACAGCACAGACACCAGCCTCATGTGTGTGTGCACACTCAAGACTTTGTGTTTGGTTTGGTGAATGTTTAATTTAATTCAGTAATGAGCGCAGCTGCAGGAGAACTGAACAAATGTAATTTCACACAGAACAAACAGCCTATATGTACTGATTGAGAAAAAAAGAGCGAAAAGAAAAAAGAAAGAAACGACTTAGAGAGTAAATAAAGTGTTTTTCTATACTAATGCACAAACTAATATGTTGTTTAAATAGAATTGCTAGAAAGACATGCAATCTGTCTATCAAACAAAATATCTGTTATGACTCCTGACTATTTTCTAAATGTATCTTAAAGGTCCCATGGCATGGATTTTTTATTTTATTTTATAATGTATTCTGAGGTGTACTTATATTGTTAGTATGATTTTTACATCATAAAATGTCATAATTTAGAAATAAAAGGCATTTGTTCTATACTGATGTTTGCCCTGTGGCTGAATGCCCTGTTTCAAGGGGCGTGTCTGCTGTGAGACGCCCACTGTTGTGATTGGCTGACATCTTTGCATTTGAAATGAGCGGAGGGGGCGTGGTTTAACAAGGTCTACGAGGCACAGGGCTGTGCCAGAGAGACTGATGTCACTTCTCATCAGTTCTCTCAGCACGTCTCAGTTCAGTGAACTGTTGTAGTTACTAGCATATACTTCAGGTTATTAATTTATTTCTAGTCGGAGGGACTGTCACTCATGTTAGAAAGTTAGTAACTTTAGTAAATGATGGATCAGCGCTGACTCGAGACGCGAACCGTTTAGAATTCGATTCAGTCCGATTTGGTGAACTGGTTCGACCGGTTCACTAAAAAGAACCGGTTCAAAAGAACGATTCGTTCGCGAACCGGACATCAATGGACCAGAGACGGAGAGATTGCAAACAAAGTTATATATTGTAACTACTGAGTTGTGAGAGCGCTGTCAGCGCGAGTTTATTTTGTTTGTATCTGAGAGTTCTGAATAAACACAAGTCCCAGTCACGCTGAGACGTTTTCCTCCTTATTACCAACTTTGTAACACGTTATGTAAAATTACAGCTGTCGAGACAAACGAGTTACGAGTAAGTGTTGATTATAGCATTATTTTTAGATATTTTCCTATCATATGAAAAGCGTCAGTGACTCGCATTGAGTACACAGCGCAAACAAAGACACAACAGCGCAGTAATCGAATGTAATCCAGTTTATTGTGGGGATAGCTGGCTAGCCTAGCCCGGATAAGTTCCGTATCAATTACAAACTATTGCTACTAACCTATAAAGCCCTAAATGGTTTAGCTCCAGTGTATCTAACGGATCTTCTATCGCCCTACAATCCATCGCGCTCTTTAAGATCACTAAACGGCTTCTGGTCATTCCTAGGATATCTAAGTCCACTAAAGGAGGGAGGGCTTTTTCACATTTAGCTCCTAAACTCTGGAATAGTCTTCCTGATATTGTTCGAGGTTCAGACTCGCTGTCCCAGTTTAAAACTAGATTAAAGACGCATCTCTTTAGCCAAGCATTCACATTATAATTATCTTTTTATACTACAGTTAAATCGGATCAAAAGCATTAATATAATATTCTGAACAGCAGCTACGCTAATCATTTCCCATCTGCTTTTCTGTTGTTATCTCGGGACACTAGTCCCGAGGTAAATATTTCATCAGCTCCAGTTTGTATCCAGCATTTCATGGAGACTTCGGATGCCCCGACACCTGTGATGAGACGACTCCACGCCTGTGAAGAGAAGACTCAACGCCAGCGTTGTTATGGCCTAAATTAATACACGATTGATTAACTTTTTCGAACATTATTCTTTAACATTGTCTTTCTAACATTTTTACTGTACATCTATGAAATGCACTTTCTGTAAAGCTGCTTTGAAACAATGTGTATTGTGAAAAGCGCTATACAAATAAATTTGAATTGAATTGAATTGAATAAGTTAGCCCTAGCCCGTGAAGTTTATCTCTAAAGATGTGGCTCTGCCGATGTTGAGCAGAAACTCACGACTGTATGCACATTTTAGAACAGATAGACGCGACGAGAACATACAAAAACACTGACTCACAAGATAGAAAACACAGTTCAGCAGCACGAATAATAAAGTTCTGTGTGAACTTGAATAATTAGCTACACATAAGAAAATCACTGATCACAGATCAGAAGGAACTGAAAAAAGACTTCTGTTTTCATTTGTACATCCAAACACTGAGAAACTGCCAGCATTCACTCATTCACAAGCCATGATCTCTCGAGGACAAACAAATATGGCGCTCGCATGGGCGTGCCAAATTCTCTGGGCGGAGGAAAGGGAGGTAACCGTTCCTGTTATGACATCATAACAGCAAAATTGAAGATCAGCTCGTCTAGACTGTCATTTTCTCAAAGGCAGAGAAAGACAGCCAGAATTCGGTTTACACCGATCAAAATTTCTAGTCACTTGGGGACAATATTCAGGCTAGGGGAACTCATATTAATGTTGAAATTTCATGCCATGGGACCTTTAATGATCTTTTTGTGAACAATTTGTCCATTTGTTTTTTTTTAACCTATTTTTATTCAAAATGTCATAACTCGATCTTCTGGTGAAATGACAGACTTCTCTCTGGTGGTGCATATTGGACTTCTCCAGTCATTTTAGCTCACTTAAACTCTAAACTCTTTTTTTGTTGTTGTTGATGTACATTACAATACAGAAGAAACAATCTTCAGTTACATTGCGATTTTAATTTACATCAACTTTAGTGGAAAATGTAGGTTCAGAGGTTTATCTTGGATGTTTTTTCCTCAAGAATTCCAGATGGTGATGCATGTGAAATATTTCAGACATAAAGCCACCAATATGAAAATATTAAAAACAGAATCACATTTTTGTAACGGGTACAGTTTCACACAGAAACTGGCTCAATTCGTATACTGTATGAAGCTGTGAAACGCAGTGTGACAAAAATGTACATACAAAAAAAACAGCGGAATAATTCCATTCTCATAAAAAATATTTTATATATAATATGCAACATACATAAAGTAAAGGACCATGCAGGCCGATCCAAGGCAGATCCGATATGAAATATTTATGCACCCTGATAGATCAAGTTCACTTAAAAAAAAAAAAGGAAAAATCTGTCACCATACTAACCCTCATGTCTTTCCAAACGCATATGGATTTCTTTCCTGCATAAAACACAAACGGAGGCTCCTTGCAGAATGTCCAAGATGCTTAATTGTGAAATTAAGTTACCAAAATGAATGCATTTATTTATAGGATGTGATTAAAATGATATAGAATCTCTTTCCCTCTGTCTCTCTTTATCAAACACCTATTCAAATTCTCCACCATTATGAGGTTACATTTATATATTTGTATTACTTGTTATAGATTGACAAAAGTTCATTTTAATGAAACGTTTTATGCTGTTTAAACACATTTTATGCTGTTCAATCCTGAAGTACGGTGTGTGAGTTGTTTCCAAAGGAATGCAAGCAAGAATTCTCGTCATTGTCTCCACTGAGCACACACACACACACACACACACACACACACACACACACACACACACACACACACACACACACACACACACACACACACACACACACACACACACACACACACACACACACACACACACACACACACACACACACACACACACACACACACACACACACACACACACACACACACACACACACACACACACACACACACACACACACACACACAGTATGCTGAATGTTCAGGAAAGGTCAATACCAGCTGACATCTAGTACAGAAAGTGTCTATGCTAATGGAAATGTGTTGGAATTGCAAGTGCTAATCACTATTGGATTAATTAAAGAAACAAACCGCACAGTAGTAAGGAAACTACAGAATTCCACATTTCTCATCTCTACACACATACACAGGCAAAACTGCCCCACTATCTGCTCTGAGGTGCCCTAGGGCAAATAACCATTGAGGGTGTGTGCAGCAGCCAGGTGTGTGTGTGTGTGTGTGTGTGTGTGTGTGTGTGTGTGTGTGTGTGTGTGTGTGTGTGTGTGTGTGTGTGTGTGTGTGTGTGTGTGTGTGTGTGTGTGTGTGTGTGATTGACAGGTATTGATTTACTATGGCTGAGAGTGCTAGTGGGTAGAATCTCAAAGGCAATGGACATTCAACACTACACACACACAGTCATTATATTTCACTTGATCATTGGTTTCTCCGGTGGTGCTTCTGCAGTATGTAAACATGTCCACTGTAGATGAAAGTTATCCCACTTACGAAATCAAATAAGTGTGCTAAGAGAGAATTATTTCCTCTTCTCTCTCTCTCAAGCAGGTTGCTTGTTAGGGGTTTGTGGGCATCAAATTAGAAACTGCAACCACCCCCATCCCTCTTTACACACACACACACACACACACACACACACACACACACACACACACACACACACACACACACACACACACACACACACACACACACACACACACACACACACACACACACACACACACACACACACACACACACACACACACACACACACACACACACACACACACAGCTATCTGTGCAAGTCCAATATCTTCTATCTTCTTTCATTATTTAAAAGCTGCTGCTGAACACACACTTTAGGTCGACCACTACGGAATAATGAGCAAGGATGCAACATAACCACACACACACACAGACATGAGCAGAATACTATTGAGGGGTGTATGTAGGGACACATTCTCCCCCTTTTCATACACACACACACACACACACACACACACATACACACACACACACACACACACACTTCTACTCCTTGATGAGCATTAGCTAATCCACACTGACGGGCCTGCTCCATTACCCATAATCCTTAATGCCTTTTTAATGTATCGTTCTTTCTTTCACTCTGACTGTCTCTCTCTCTCTCTCTCTCTCTCTCTATGTATATAGTGGCATCTTTAGCCGATGGATTTGAACCTGTGTGTGTGTGTCCAGTCACACTGAGTCCAGTTCTATTAAAGGGGAAATCTATCAGTGTCACACAGTCATTTGCACCTTTTACAGAGGTGTCACGCTGTATTCCATCCCCTATTACAACCACTTCCAGGAGCTCTAGTGAGGCCAAACGTGAATGACAAACGGTTTGGGAAGGAAGTAGAGAGGGAGAGGAATGTTCTTTATTTAGTTTCGATGCCTCTTAACAATTCCTGTTCCTTAACGCTTCCATTATTCCATTTGAATATGTGGAAGAACTATTTGAATAACCAAAAAAGTAATTCTGTTACCTAAGGAGCACTTAAAAGGACATAGTGAAGAAAAAAAAAGGAAAAATATCAATGCTTTTGCATTGTGTTCCACAGATAAACTTTGCATTCACTCGCAAAATGTTTGCCCCCCGCCCCCCAAAATTGCGTTCACTCGAAAAATGTTTGCATTCTCCTGAGAAACAATACGTTCCCCCAAGAAACTTTGCGTTCTCTCACAAAGAAAAGTTTCTTGGGGGAAATGCAAAACTTTTGCATGCGAACATAAAAGCATTGAAATACAATAGTTTTTCTTCCCATCTCATATGGGGATTTTTCCATAACCATGTCCCTTCAGGGTCTCTGTTGTTACGAAATGCTGGGACCATTTCAATACTAAATTAATTTACTGACTGACAAAACTCACAATGTGTATCTTTCCTAACCAACCTACTACTTGCAGGTCATCATGATTTATCTGTTGCCTCTTTAATCACAGTCACTGTACACACGTACATGCACTACACAAACAAACATACTCCCTGTTTTAAAAAGCATGTGTTCAAGAATGCCTCCTTCTTTTTAATCAAGCAGCAATGTTTTGTCATCTTCCAGACCCATATGAACGCTCACACACACACACACACACACACACACACACACACACACACACACACACACACACTTCTGCGGGCACTGTCTAATGACATCATACCTCTATAGGCTTCACTTAAAAAATAAACATGTAGTGATAGAAAAATACTTTAGCCAAAAACATATTTGAGAGGGGTTTATCAAACTCAGTGGTATGTGTTGTGTGTATCTACCGAGAAAGCAGTGCATACAGTATTTGTGTGTGCACAGGTTGAATTGTACAGTACTTGGGCGGGTCAAATGTTTGTGTTCCTCACAAATATAAGGAAACATGTCAAAAACTGACTTTTGTGGACATTTGAAGTGCTCTTTCTTGTATGAATGGTTTATAAATCATGTTTTTCTACTGATATCAACAGGTTTGTGTAGGTTCAGACTTGAGGTTTAGCAAATATCATCAGCAAGTATGGTTTTTCCATTTAGAAACCATGAAAGATCTATGAGAGGTACAATACTCTTCAAAGGTTTTGAGGCAATACGATTTTTTTGGTTTGAAAAAAAAAAAAAAATCACAAGTATGCATTCAATTTATTAAATGTGGCAATAAAAGCTTTTACAATGTTACAAAAGATTTTTATTTTGAATTAATGCTGTTCTTTTGAACTTTCTATTTGTCTATTTTAGCAGCACAACTGTGTTCAACATAGAAAATATACTCAAATAAAAAAAGTTTTAAATTGTAATAATATTTCACACTATTACTGTTTTTACTGTATTTTTTTATCAAAAACATTCAGCCTTGGTCAGCATAATAGACTTCAAATAGACAGCAAAAAATCTTCCAGCCCCAAAAAATTTGAACAGTACTAGTGCCTGTCTAGTGAAACTGTAGTGTGTATAGTGAAAAGTGTGCGTAAGTGAGACGTGAAATGTGGCAACAGCAGCACAAAAGACCATCACAATGACCTTAATCAGCACATGCACAAACACTTACGTCATAAAACAACTTGTACACCTCTCACACACACACCTGTACAAGTCTGCATGAACACACAAACACACATTGTGTGCATCTGCTACAGTATCATTACAAAAATGAACACCCTCCTGCACTGCTCTCTAATCCTTCCTGATCTATCATTCGGTCTTATCTTTTCATCTTCTCCTCTCCCACCAGAGTATGCATGTTGTCCCACCTTCAGTAAACTGACCTGTTCAACGTTTTTGCACTTGTTGACTCAGTCCTGTTCTTCTCTCGCCATCTTAATATCCTCTAAAAACTCTCGGGAGAGATTCTCAAGAAAGACACAGACATTCAACATAAACAAACTCAATATCTGAATAATCAAAACAGGAAGAGATAACAAGTATTATAGACAGCACTGTTATTGTTAAATTATTAACTTTCGGCAAGCATTATACCAAACCAGCACTTTGGTCTTGCTCAAGAAACAAAGAAAGAGTTGTTTAGACTTGAAGAGACTGTAAAAGATTACAAAACCTCTTGTAATGAAGCGTCGTTGCATACAGGGTGGTGTTATGTGTCACTACAGAAATCATGTCTGAATATACAATATATCAAAAGAGAGGACAGAGCCTCTGCTTTAAACAAACATTTTATCCTAGCTTCATGCATTTTTTTTTTATCAGTACTTGAATGTGGGTCATTTTCATTAAAAAAAGCTACATTTTTGTCCACAAAAGACCTGGTCCAGATCGGATTCAGAACAATGATCAAAATATAGATCAAGTAGATCACGTCCATCAACTACCCCAAAACTTCATGGTCCTATACTTCTTCATGGCTTCATTAGGCAGTTTTGGTTTATATGACGTTTAATGTTTGATGATCGAGTTATGCTTCTATCACTTATTTCTGCTTTTTCGTCTGTGTTTTTATCCGGAGATTATCTTTCAGAAGATGCGTAATAGCGCCCCTAACCATATAACAGTGAAAGCATTATAACAATATTTCCAAAGACCTATTATATCAACTTCTTAAAAATATACAATACCAACGTGTTGATTTGTAGTTGAATAAATTCAAATGGTAAATAACATAATTAAATCAGAACAGTGAACTTGATGCTGTTGTGGAATAACTTTCCAATGGATGTCAGAATGGCATGTCTGAATCTAAAATCTCCAAGCTCTCCAAGCCCAGTCGGAGACGAGAGTGACAATGTTAGATTTATATGTTTTGAACGTACTTCTGGAAAGCTGCTGCAGTTATCACACTTGATGTTTTTCCACATAATCTCGCACATCTCGGAAACACAAGCAGTTAAATCGATCCTCAATCCCTACACTGCACCATGTGCCACTTTACATGATCGCTTTTATCTGGTTTTGGGCCACAAGACACAGCTGTTCATACTTCCAATAGCTTCCTTCTACAGTCTCTGATTCTGCACATGTGAGGTAGGATTTGAAGATGTGAACCTTCACATTAAAAGAATGTTCTATAAAGTATGAATGTGTGTAGTATGAAAGTAATCCGGACATACTACATTTGCCATGTTGTCATTATCATGAGACCTACCAGCATCAGTTTCATCGCTTCACCTCCATTCACAAATCCTCTCCCGTGGCCTCATGGAATAGTAAATTGTCCATCTTATGCATATTTCAGAATCTAGTAGTCATCCGGGTACTTTTTGCCTACTCTTTAACTTCCTGTTTTTTGCCTACTATATAGGGAAGCATGCGAATTCGGAAGCAACCACTGAGTCACACTGCTGTTCTAGAGTCAATGCTGTAGGTCCTAATCCAGTCTCCTCAACCACAAAAAGGAAAAAAAAATAAATCGCAGAATATTTAAAGCTACACTATGTAACTTTTCCGTCCACTAGAGGTCGCCTGTTCAAAACAAAGGCGTAGTTTGATGACGCCACATTTGAGCGCAGAATCTTGGGACATGTGGTCTTCACCTCACAGCCGGTGAAAAAGAGTTAGGATAGGACTCGGCAGAAATCATGTTCATGGATGCGATTGTTAACATTACTGTAGTGAAGCAGAGCAGGACCGAGTGTTGTGGAGCTGAGCAAGACCGCAGGAGCGATTGAAGAGCGGGACTGTTATTATGGCATAGTCGCCGGCGCCACTTCCTCTTTTCCAGTCATGAGTATGAGGTAACGCAACTCTGTTTATGTATTAGATATATCTGATTGTGTTGAAAAGGAAGTTATGACGTTTACTCGGTGGCTGCTATGACACTTGTTCACACTGCAGTGAGAGTACAGCGTTTCTGCTAAATAAAACCCAATAAAACCCGGAAACCCAGGGTAACGCAGATATGATGCAATCGACAGGCGACTTCCTCAAACAAATAACTCGCACGTCCCGGTTCCTTGGTTAAAATAACAATTTCTCAAGATTTACAAATAGTTGGAAACATTTGGGATATTGTAAGTACTCAACTGAACAAAATATATAACACTGGCCAAGTGGTTTTTGGATATTTTACTGCAAAAATCTTACATAGTTCACCTTAAATATGTCTTAATTTGCCTGTAACTTTCATAATAAAGCAACAATGGAGAACAACAGTATTTAAAGGAAGTTTAAAATGAATCTCTGTGGTTGCTTCATCTACCCGGAATATTCCAAAGTCTGTGCAAACGCAAGTGACATATCAGGGTTTCCACACTTTTCAATGACCTTTTCAGGTGTGCGTGATTTTGATTCCGACTGATTCATTAATAAACGATTCAACTGATTATAACTGGCTTGTTATCAAGTTTAACTCTAAACTAGATGGCTTGGAACTCAAAAACATTCAGTGATGTACAGAATGAATTCTTTGTTACAAGACAACCTAAAGAGTCCTGGCCTACAGGTCCCACTACAGTACTCCACTCCACAAAACAATCAATAACCACACCATAGAGACACTCGCCCACACCCACCCGCAATCTCCAATCAGAATACAATCTCC
This sequence comes from Gobio gobio, assembly GCF_949357685.1. Classification (NCBI taxonomy): domain Eukaryota; kingdom Metazoa; phylum Chordata; class Actinopteri; order Cypriniformes; family Gobionidae; genus Gobio; species Gobio gobio. Next base: position 39,472,986 of record NC_137116.1, on the reverse strand, counting down.
AGCAGTGACACGACATCTGACAACTGTGGTCTAATAGATGGATATAAAGGGCCCTAAAAGAGAGTGTGAGTTTGTGTGAGGGTGAAAGCACGAGTGTGTGTGTGCTTGTGTGAGGAGGGGGAGCCAAATTAATCTGGGGTCTGATACCCCCCTATGGGAGCAGCTCAATTAACGATCCACACCGGCTGAGGCACCGGGCTAAAAGCCATCTCACTCTCAATCTCTCTTACTTACTCTCTCTGTCTCTCTACCCACCCCCTAATCCTGAGAGCAAGAATCAAGGAGCCAGAGAGAAATAAAGAAAGTCACTTGGTGATGCACATTAAAGGAGAGTCTGGGACCATTCGGTTGTGTGTGCACGCGAGTCGTTGCGTGTAATTTCATCAAGCACACGCACACACAATGTTCCCATAGAGTCGCCACTAAAACAACACGACATTCTTCCCCTACCCGAAAACACAGCTGACCAAAAACACAGCACACGGTGTTTCTGTGTGAATGCATGTGAATGTGAGAGTGTGTGTGGGAGAGAAGGTAGGTATGTGAGTGTTTGTGTCTAATTACTATTTTGGGTAGTGCATGGTATGGATTGTGTGTATATTGCTATAGTTTGAGGGCAAAATCTGACACAAACACTCTTTTGGGATGGCCAGGATGTTCTTTGAAAAACTGATTGACTGATTGATAAATTAAATAAATTATGTATTGTAATTGAAAAAAGAAAAGTGTATACACGCACACACACACATAATAGAAGTCTATGGAACATTTCCACTCAGAAATAAAACTAAACGTATGTGTTTTTTGTGTGTGAACGTACACTCTCATCTTGTCATCTTTCCATTAATCTGTTATGGTTTTCGGGTTGAAAATAAAAAAATCATAAAATGTTGATGATGAAGTGATGATAACAGTCTTTTGCTCTTTGTGTGAACCAAAGAACATCATCCCATGAGCACCACAGGAACCGTCAGAGTTGCACCAGGGTAAATATTTCAGCAGAAACACACTTACAGAATGAACTTGTCTTTCCCTATCACTCTTCCATTCTTTATCTGTCTCTCTCTCCCTTGCTTATTCACAGACCATTAAATCTTTTAATATCAAACTATATTAAGAAGACACAGTCCAGTTAGGTCAGTCCACACACGTACAAAGAGAGACAGAATCTAAACAAGTGTTCATACACACATCAACCCATCATTTATCCATAGATTACACAACATCTAAGACTAAACTACAATATTCATATCTAAAAATACAATACCATGCCATCATTAAAGCACATACATGCACAAAGAGGTCGAACAGCTTGTCGCATTGGATGGCTCCCTAAACAGTGTAGCCTACACACTCTCACTTTTTAAACTATTTGTACGGCCTTTATTCAAAGCATTACAAATTTAAAACAATATTAAAAACAGGTTAATATAGATACATCTCATCTTAAACAGGCAGAACCTTCAACACAGCATTGCTAGAAAAGAAACTTACCTTTTACTCTTTCAGCTTTTTTCTTTTCTGCTTTTATCGCTTTCTTCCACAAGTCTTTTAAGCCTCAAGTTCATCCGTTCCTGACAGGTGCCATGGTCCCGTAGACTCCAGAGGAACGACAGGCTCACACACACTCTCCTCAGCCTCTCAAGAACACACACACACACACACACACGCTGTGAGGAGGAATGACAGATCACAGCAGCAGCAACAGTCCACGCATGAACATGTGTCTCCAATGTGAAGTCCAAGACTTCTTTTAATTCATGTGTCTGTCTTTTTTCTTTCCCCCTCTCTCTGTCTCTTCTGTCCTGGTCTGAAGTTATTTTCCAGACTTCCCCGTCTCCTTTTTCTCCTTTATTTAATTTCTTAGTTGCTAATTCCACTGTTTCTTTCTCAATCGACCTTCTTTTCCCCTCCTCTCTCTCTCTCTTTCAGTCTTTCTCTGCTTTGGTTCTTGCGCTGACTGCTACCGCAGAGCTCTCCAGCTTTCCCTCTCTCTCTCTCTCTCTCTCTCTCTCCCCTCCCTCGGTCAGCCACTCCCTCCTGGATGGCAGGCTATTATGGGTGGAGACTGGTCAGAGGTAAAAGTCTCTCTTTCTCTTGTGAATACAAGGATGTACACTATCAGATGTGTGTTTTGTTACGTTGGAATGTTTTAATTAGTTCTGGATGAGTTCCTGTAGACTGCATCGCGACTTTAGTTCACCTTAGGAGTGTAATGAGGTCAATTATTAAAGGGATAGTTTACCAAAAAATGAACTCACCCGTGTGTCATTCCAAAACCCTATGACTTTATATCTTCTGTGGAACTCAAAATGACTTTTTTATTTTAATTTTAAAGAATGTTCTAGTTTTTCAAGTCCTCTGAAGCCCTATGATAAGTTTGTGTGAGGAACTGACTGAAACCTAAGACATTATTCACTGAACGTCTTTCATCAGAGGTCATAATCACAATGTCTGATTCATGAACAAATCACTCTTGAGTCAGATACTTTCAATGATTCAGTTGATCCAATTCACAAAACCAACCTAAATGATTTGTCCTCAAATTGGACAGATTCGGTTCTCAGATTCAATGATCCGGTCGCAGTGGTTAACAGCTCACTGGTGCGAAGAAGTCAGTGAATAAAAATTCAAATCGTGGTTGGTCACAAAAAGCTATTGTATGACTTCAAGATGACATGAAATATAGTACACGTGTCGTATTAATCCCTTTTATGGTGTTTTATGTATGAAAATCTCGTTACTATTTATTGTAGTTGCAGGAAAAAGACGAACCAGAACAATTTTTCCCCCCACAATCTCTCCTTTTTTTGTTTCAGAAAGAAAAAGGAAGACATTTATATGGGTTTGGAACAATAATAGAGTGAATAAATTATGACAAAATTTTAGTTTTTGGGGTGAACTATCCCTTTATATAACTTTATATTTCAAGCAGTTTACCCATGAAAATGAATCTGTCTAACAGTTGAGATCTGCAATCATTAAACACAGTTTAGTGTGAGCTGCACTACACACTTTCGATTGAGTGGCGTCATTATGGCACCAATGAGACACTCTAGAGGGCAACAGTCAGCAAATATGATTTCATCAAGCTCTCAAACACTTTTACATTGTCCCCATACCTCCTTATTTTTATTCTCTTTTCCTCCTGTTTCACAAAAACACAACTTACTATCCATTTTCTAGGTCTATGGCACCTGAAATCACAATAATCAGAGATACTCAACTGTACCAAGTTTCACTGTGAGAGGGAGAGAGATAGAGGAAGTGAGATAGAAAGAGAGAGAGCTGGCCCATGTTATATGATACTTACCATAAGCTGTCATGGAGACCTGATGTCGTCAGCAGCATATAATGTAAACCTTTGTTTTCCATTAGCTTCACACACACACACACATAGAAACAGACAACATACACAGGTGTAAGAATGATTTCAAATAGCATCAGATATTTTAAGCAAGAAAATAATGACAAGTAATTAAGAAAAGTAACGCAGAAATGCCAAGTGAATCCCCATTTGCAACCTTTTAAACTTCTAGCACATGACATATTTCATATTTGAAACAGGATATTGTTTATGAGATAAAAAAATTAGGAGATAAAGCAGGCGAGTTTGCTGAACCAATGTTTAACTCTTTCCCCACCTGGGTTTTTGTGTGTTTTTTTTTAAGTTGCCAGCATCCGCCAGGATTTTTGATAATTTTCACAAAAAAATGTCATGACCCCCAGAATATTTTGTTGTATGAATATCTGAACATGCAATATATCAAAAGAACAGAGCCCTAAACTTAATTTAAAAAGCAACATTTTGAGCAAAAAGCTGAGAAAATCACGTTTTTGTCAAAGACTATCTGGTATGGATTCAGAACAATGATCAAAACACAGATGGAGTAGATTGAGTCAATCAACACACCTATTGCTTGCACAGTCCTATAGCTCGTCATGGGTCAACATTTCATTCAGTACCTTTTTTAGTTTTTATTTATATGCTGTTTAATGTTGATGATCGCGTTATTTTACATATGCAAATGATTACATATGAGATTGCTTGTTTCTGCATCTTCTTCACATGTGTTTTGATCAGGAGATTCAGTAGCCTGAAAAGCCAGACCCACATCAAGACGTTGGGTCTAGAAACTCACCATTGACAGGGCTCAATCCAAGGGGTGGGATAAACGGTTGTCTTTCAAATTCCCTCTGCACGCAATTGGATAACGCCATGAGCGCCACAACCAACCAAAGCAAAGAAGAAGGTGAGGCCGAGCTAACGTTAGTTGATAGACTTTCGTCGTATCCGGTAGGCAAAACTTCGAACATATCTTCTTTTCTTAAGAATGACTTTAGTGCCGTTCTTTGTTCTTTTCTCAAAGAAAAGCTTAACTCCAAGTCTTCCAGAGTCGCGGCCAAAGCCGATTCAAAAGACTGCTGTTTGTCAGCTTCTTAGTTTACGAGTAGCACGCAGAACCTCCGCAACTCTGCCGTGACGTGCCGTCATTATGTTAAGCCTGCCCACCGACTCTACACACGCTGTGATTGACCTGACCAGAGTTTGGTTTTTACAGCTCTCTGGTCTACTACACTTGCGGCAAAATAAATGTTCTGCCGCTAGGGTGCGTCTAGATTTCTAGGCTAGAGATTCAGTACTCTTTCAGAAGATGTGTCATAGTTCCCCTTACATTATAACAGTGAAAACACAGAAAATTCCATGTTTGTCGGGGAAGCGTTTTCTCACAAATAACAGAAAATTCTGTGTTAGGCGGGGAAGAGTTAAACAGCCAAAATTGAGAACTGAGAAATCAAATTGTCCTTTTGACATGCAAGAGGTCATTGGACTATAACAATATACTGTAAGCTTCAGAACTCAAAAATTCCTTGTTAGTCCAAAACAGCTTTCATTGAAACCAAACTGCCAAAAAAAGACTCGTTTTGGATTTTGTCACATTATGATGTAATAGTGTGGTGAAAGACCGCTTCTGCAGAAGAAAATCAACACCTACTTGTACACCGTTGCCTCTTTAGCCCTGCCCATCTATTTGTGCATGTCATGTAGTAGTAAATACGAGAGAGGTGCAAACACAGGATTACTCCAGCAACAAAACAATAGAGATGACTTTGAGGATTACAAGATGTTTTGAAGTGCCAAGTTGGGGAAAAACGGTCTTTGCGTTGCCTTCCTTGTGATCCTAACATTAAGAAAATGTTCAACTGTTTAAACTATGTAACAAGAGTTTTTAATTGGATGTTGTCAAAACAATTCAACACGTGCAATTGTGGGGAAATTGAAAATTATTTTAATTTACAAAACTGTTACCCAATCATAGTGGTGGGGCATTTACTTCCAAGACTTGAATGAGTGTTCAAAATAGAGGGTCAAAAACAGGATATAGAATATAGATTATTACTTCTAAATTAGGATGTTTTTTGATGTAAAAATTTTGATAACATTATGAATGCAGTTCATGACCCCTTAAAATATAAAAAGGTCCTTCATTGGCACCCATGCTTCCATGAAGAACCTTCAACATCCATGGAACCTTTCCATTGCACAAAAGGTTATAGTGGAAAAAAGGTTCAGATTAATAAGATGTTCTTCGCACTAAGAAAAAAAAAAGGTTATTTTAAGAACTGTTCACTGAAAGGTTCTTACGGGAACAAAAAACAGTTCTTCTATGTCACCCCCCTTTTGGAACCTTTATTTTTGAGTGTACATGGAAACAAGAACATATTGAACACACTTTTTCACCTGCTCCTATTCTACTTTCCTGTATTTTCCCTCTAAGCTAAAGGATGATGGAGAACACATACATATACACAGACTTGGTCTCTCCGGGCCACATTCATGTGTGTGTGTGTCAGCCTGAATGGTCCAGGTGGAGAAACAAATCAAGAAACGGGACTGGTGCAGTGAGAGCCATAAAAGGCACGGACCACCCTAAATGAACTAAACACATGAAATTACACAAATCACAAAATATGTGTGTTCATTTAACCTGGCTCATATCTGAGAGATACAACCTTGCATTAAATTCCCAAGTCAAGATTGCTTCCTTTTATCTTACAGAAGGCCTACAATAAGGACAGGTTCCTGTAATTACACGAGTATTCCTGTACAACCATGAGTTAAGAGGCTCGCTCAAGGGCACGGCGGTGACAGAACATGATGGGCATCTTGGTAACCGTTCATTTCATGGGTTGCCCCAACCGGAGATTAAACCTGTGACCTCTGTTACCACATCAGCGCTGTTACTCCGCACAGCCATTACTCCTCATCTTCATCTAACCTCAGAGACAGTTTAAGGAGGAGACAAACCACCGGTAGAAAAATGAATGCAAGGAATCATAATGCTCAAAATGTCAGCTTAAGTAATGCAGTCCTATCTTTTAGTTAAGAGCCAATAGTCTTTTAATAGAGGTATTGCTTTTCATCACCCAATGCATTTGCACATTAGCTGGACCAGCCTGAAAAGACTTTATAGCACAATTTGGAAAAAAAAAGATCTTGAAAAATTGTTTTGGGGAACATTTTTTTACCTGCTTTCATTTTTGGCAACATGAAAACAAGAATGCTAGCTTCGATTTTGATGAATGAATAATTTCCTTTTTCCTTAACATTCATAATGTTCAATTACATTTACACAATACAACCATGTAATATACATTTCCTAACCACATGCAATAATATCTATAGTGTTCTGTCTTTCTCAACTAAACCACGTTGGTAATTGGTTTAATTAAAATAAATGTTTCCTATATCCATAAATAATACATCACATTCAAAACTTAATTAAAAATAATCACCATTCTTGCAAATGCTGTAATTTGTGACAGCACATTATAGTATTGCTTCCACAACAACAATGCATTAAGGGAAAATAAATGATTATGAAATATATTTAATTACTTTGTTGAAATAAGACTTTTCAGAGTCATGTGAAGGCTTTTCTGCTCAGATGTTTGTTAGGGTAGGGCAAGTTTGGCTATAGCTCATAATGGATGATTCAAAGTCTGTCCTTTATGTCACTGATCTCTTATACAACAGAAAGTTATAGTCTTGTTACTGAAATGTATTCAGCTGTGAAAGTTATTTGAAGAAAAACTAATGTGGACAAATGCCATGTTCTAGCACAAATCACGGTAAGATCACAGTACAGTCAATGGCATCATAAATCACTTCAAGACTCTAATGATTAAGTATTAAAGAGCTTATAGTTGTAAAAATAATAAGAAATCAGAGAACAACTACTTCCTTCTCTCATGCAATAGTATGATTTAAAACGCAAACAACAACTCAACTGTAGCTAAAGTGGGGAACAGGGAGTCACAGTATAGCCCACCAGAGATGTAGCACACTGTACATATTATGAATTCTGCCAAACCCATGATGATGTCCGTAATTAACGACACTTAATACCCCGTTCTCTGATCAGAGAGCTGCATCAAATCAAATTGTTCCCTGCTTGATCCCTCTGTCTTCCTCTGTTATTCGCTTCAGCCAGCATTCCTGATGGACTGAGTGGAATTCAGGCATTCCGGCCAAAGTCTTCCGCACACACAAAGCACACTGGAATTCTGATGTTGTTTCAAAATGCGGAGCTGAGCCCCCTCTCCCCTCAGATACTGAATGCATTATTATATTGTGTGTGTATTGTTTTACTGCCGACTGTCTGGTCAGTATTGTTCCCGCTGGGATGACCTTTGACATGTAACTCTGCCTGTTCTGACCCAACAGTCTCAGCCGCGACACTTAGGTGTGTTGATGTCGGGCAAGAATGACTTGTTACCTACAACAATACTCTTGACATGATGGTTCATGGTGCATTTACAAGTTGATGAATGTGTTCACAAGCTGTATGCACACATACACGATTCAAGGTCTTTGCAAGCATTGTGGCACATTTGCTATCAGCGTGGCCGAGACCTTGAAAACAGTTTATCAATCTCTATACTGGCTCAGTTAGGATGAGAGGGAGAGACAGAAGATTGTGATGGAAGAAAAGAGGATGGGATCAGAATGTGAAAAAACAGTGGAAGGGGGACACAGCGGTCTCTGGCAAAAGCAGGTTCCGCTGTAGCATGCTTGGCTATGTGCGTGTGTTATGGATACAGAGTATATATGCGCGTGTGTGTGCATCACTCAGCTCTAGCGTATAAGTCTGTTGTTATTTATCATGCCGTGAGGTCAGGCCTTAAAGTCACCATCCACAACCGCTGCCACCACAATAAATAGTTTGAAAGAACAGAAGAATTAGACTCCAAAAAACAAACATGTGTTAACTATTAAACTGTAATGTTCAAGCAATTGAATAGTCAGGTACACTAACATTGAAAAGTTTGGGGTCCGTAAGATTCTTTTTTTAAGTCAATACTTTTATTCAGCAAGGACGCATTCAATTGATCAAAAGTGACAGTAAACTCATTTATAATGTTACAAATGATTTCTACTTCAAATAAAAGCCATTCCTTTCATCAAAGAATCCAGAAAAAGTATCATGGTTTCCACAAAAATAATAAGCAGCTATTTTCATTATTGATAATAACTTTACTTGAGCCCTAAATGAGTGAGTTAGAATGATTTCTGAAGGGTTTCATGTGCATGACAGGAATAAATTGCATTTTAAAATATAATAAAATAGAAAACGTATTTTGAATTGTAATAATATTTCACTATTTTTTGTATGATCAAATAAATGAAGCCTTGGTGAGCATAAAAGACTCCTTACATTTTGAAAAAATCTTACAGACCACAAACTTTTTAACAGTAGTGTATTTATAAAAACTAAAATTATTATAATATATACACAATTTACACTTTTAGATTTTTTTGTGTGTCATACCTGGATAGATTATACAGTAACAGCATCACTTTAGCACAGAACCCATTTGGATTTACTTCATAAATTGGTTTTATGAGCCTACTGTTCAAGCTCTCAGAAGTCTGACAAGAATTTAGTGCAGGAGAAAACCTGATATGTTAAACTAAAGAGTTATTTTGTCACTTTAGCTTGTAACATTATTTCTTTGATTTTAAGTGAAAACATCCTAAAATGAAAATGTGAAAAATGTTTTTTTTTTTAGGAAGGCTTGCATCAGTGTGAAATAAATACAACACAGAATGCAAATGTTAAACATTAATTGTGCCATTTGCACAAAAACAAGAAAACTAAATGATTTATTGAGTAAGAGGGGAGTGCTTTAGTTAATTAATGTGAAGTGGCAATTAAAATACATTTAATCAAATTGAGTTACGTTATTCAGTTCCAAGTTTGCAAATGTAGTTGTTTTCAGTGCGTTTAAAGCCCATTTCTTAATTTACCAGCCACATTAACACTACCCAGTGGTTTATGCCCTTAATTGTCTGTTTTAGGCCACAGAGCTATTTCCTGATACAGATGTGTGCAAGTCCTTAAAAGGGAGACAGAAAAACTGGGAAACCCAATAAAACACACAATCCATGCTAGAGAAAAGGCCAGTTGAAGAGAAAATCGTGAGATGCGAGATGTGGAATGAGGACAGAGATGATAGTCAAGCAAGATTGAAACGGAAAGAGAAACTCATTTTCAGGAAATAGTTTCATATTCATGCAACATAATTGTATAGAAGTCTGTCTGTGATTTCTACTCCAACTTTATGACAGTTATAAAGACGCGCACACACATTAGCTGTTTTACAGAAGTTTGCACAAAGATCGGGACTTCCCTCTGCTTTTCAGACACTATAATTGAGAGACTTTAAAGCATTCGGGCTTTTCCCTGACACACACACACACACACACTGACTCATACACACATGCTTGAGCCACGTGTGAGGGACTTGGTAATTGCAGCTAAACTCTATGTTAGTGCTTTTAATGATTTTTAAGGTAAACCCATCAGAACATGCCCCTGATACTCAAAAGAAGCAGTAACTGTACATTTTGATAAACTCAATTAATCAGTAAATGCAAGTTTACAAAAAAAAAAATGTATGTATTGTCTATAAATCCACGCAACATTTAAACACGTTTGATCAGGACAATTGCAAGCCTGTTAATATTTTTGGTTTGTTTCTTCAAAAAGAGAAAGACTGTACATTTTTAATGTGTAACTCTACTAAAAGTGAGGGAATATTAATGTTTACAGGACATGGACTGAAAAAGGAAGAAAGAGAAAGAAATGGGATTTCACTTCATCAAATGAGGACACAGCGGAAGAGTGGGAATCTGAGTGTGATATTTCACTGGCATCACTGTATGTGTGTGCGACTAGCACTGTCTGACCTTTTACATCACCGTGACATCATCATGCATATTGTCATCGAATGAATTGCTAATTGTTCTATTACCACACATGCATACATATCACATCAGTTACATTAATACAATGGACAAACACAGTTCATTCAAAGCTCTGAAAAGAATTGCATTCAATCAGCCCAATCTGTTCTCAATCAGTTTTTTCTTCCTTTCATCCCGCCATCTGCAAATTTACCCTTTCTGCTTTTTATAGCTCAAAGTGCCTTCTCTTTCTCTCTTTTTTCTCTTTCCTGAACTCTTGCCATAACTACTAAAGCAGTGGATCTTAACTGGTGGTAAATAATGAATAAAATGATAAAATCATTGATGCACAATAATGTTGAGGCCTTTACAGTTCACCAATAATTTAACTGCTTAAAACTGATCAAGCGATTTATTTTTAAAGTGCCACTTGCCACATTTTAGATTAAAATGCTGCATCAAAATACTAAACTACAGAACGTGTAATATTATTGCATAATATTCTCAAAATATGACCAAGATGGTTCCATTTGCAATGAGGACAAATACACTTGCCGGCCACAATTTGTTTTGTGCAGGGAATTATTGGCTGCTGAGAGCATGAAACCAAGAGATTCAAGAAACAAACCAAACCAAACAATCAAGACTGCAAATTGCATGCCTGCTGCTGTTTACATGTTGACAAAGTTGTCAATATTATTCAATGTCTATATCGTCTTAATAATTTTGTATATTGCTGAGCCTATGCAGGGTCATTACTTGATTCCCAAAGCAAAAAAATGTAAGAAAAGATGAGAACCAGTTTAACAATTATGTTGGTGGTTTGGTGAACAGAGTTCAAAAATGACCAAAACCTTGTTTTGATAGTGCCTCTAAAACTATGTTGGAATGAAGTGACAGAGAAAAGAAAGTTTTCTTTCATCATTCATCTCATTTTTCATCTTCTCCGAAACAACTCTTTCGCTTTTGTTTGATCTGTTCCCAAACCCTTTGATGTGCCGTGCCATATCATTTATAAAAATGAAGTGTAAGCACACAATCATTCTTGAAGGCACACTCAAGTTTACACACACACACACACACACACATGCATCCATGCTAGAAATGCTGCCCATTAGACAGATACCAGCTGCTATTCGATGTAGTCCTGTGAGCGCGCACACACACACACACACACAAGATGGAAGGTAAGTTAGCTAAAGTTTTTTCCTCTTTCATCCACCTCTTTTACTGATACAAATCCCTCACTGTCTGTTAAATGGTGAAACGTGTTTCTTTTCCGAACCGTTTGCCCACTGACACCAAATTCACTTTATTCCCTCATTCTTTTTCTCTCGCTTTTCTTTCTTTCTCTATCTTTCCTCCTGTTCATTGTTAAAGCAGATGTTTGTCTGGCTCTTCCATTAGTAGGAGCTGCTGCTGTGTGTGTGTGAATGAGGAAAATAAAATGACTGAGCATTTAATATTGAACATGTGTGAGAGCAATGAACTCTGGGTAATGGAATGGTGCCAAACACCTACCACAGGTTGAATATTAACAGGTCTATGTAATAATAATTAGGCATGAGATTGGTTAGATCAGGGGTCTACAGCGGCTGCGGTGCTACAGGTAAATTGAGCAAATTTAATAAGTAACAAAGCATATAACACTAACAAAGTATATAACACAACAATATGGTACTAAACGCTTGCTGTTATAGGCCATGTATACAATAGTTATATAATTAATATTTATACAATATTTGTTTAACTGGGCATCATCTCTTGATCCACCAAGATGTCTTTGGTCAGAAAAAAGACCCACAATATCAAAAAGGGACTGATTTATGTGTCCCACATCACGACATTACTGCAAACTTATATTACAGCAAAAAAGCACGCACACAATATCCTTTGAGAAAAAAAAAAATATTCAAAAGTCTTTTTTCAGATGCCATAAAAATAGCGCACAGTGAAAATATAAAATTTTCTCAATATCATATCAATATTCATATATCAAAACAATTTTTTGATATATATCACCAGTGTTTACTTAAATTATAAGCTTATATTATAAAAAAATAAATATGGTTTTAATATGATGTAGTATGAGTGTATTTGATGAGTGATAATTTATATCAAAAACAGCGCACCGTGAAAAGACAATTTTTTTCGATATCATATCACTAGTGTCTACTTTTTTTTATTTTTTAAAATATGTTTTTAATATGATTTAGTATAAGTGTATTTAATGAGCAATAATAATTTACTGTATATATGTATTTTTATCTGCCTTTATACTATGTAATTCATATTTTAAATGCATATTTTACAAGATATGTCATTCATATTGTAAGATTACAAAGTTACACACTCAAGTTCATATAAAAGTTTAAGCAACTGCGCATTGCAGAATTCAGGACACATCAGCATCAGGCACCATCAGGATATTAAATTTCCCTGAAATGTGGCTAAAGAATTGGTAAGGCCTCAAGGAACGGCATACACACACACACACACTGCCAAATATCTACAGTGTGCTTGTGTGCATGACAATTTTATTTTGTGGTTTGAACTTGAAGTGAATGGCATGGAGCTCTTGAAGAGTTTCTTGGCCTCTATTTTTTAACCTCCCTTTCTTGGTCCCTCAAAAACTGCTCATTTCAGAGGATCAGGGAATGGAACAACACTTACACACTGACACACATTTTCTGTGGCAACCAGCAGTGGTTACAGCTAATGAGGTGTGCAAGGACCAAGTGGCCACACAGACGAAAACAAAGAGCTCCATCTGAACTGTCCTTGGCCACACACGCTCATGTTGTGTCTCTAGGAGTTAACACAAAGGGACAGACTGAGTCACTGGAGAGAAAAAGCCACTGAAAGAAAAAGAGAAGAAGAAAAGAAGTGTTGAGAGACTCTGGGGGAGTTCACAATGATGGATTGTCCATTTAACCTGCCTTTGAACTGCATGACTACGAATCGGATTCATTTGATTCACCATTCACTCTCCATAGTTCGGATTTACTCTGAATCCAACAAAGCTCGAAGCGCTTGATTGGATGGCATGGTGACATGGTGTCACACTGAAGACGTTTGAATTGAACTTTTCCATGTATTATAATATAATTATTATAATATGTGACCCTGGACCGCAAAACCAGTCATAAGTTGCACAGGTATATTTGTGGCAGTCGCCAACAATACATTGTATGGGTCAAAATTATAAATTTTTCTTTTATGCCAAAAATCATTAGGATATTAAAGGGATACTTCACCCGGTAGTATATTCGAATGGCCATGCTTCTCTCTCTCATGTCCCCCTGAGACGAGAGATTTCATTATTTTGTGTCTGGAAAAAAACCCTCTGATGGCGCAAATATCGTCATTTTGCATCATTGGAGGCTTTTTTGGCCAGAGGCTAGAGATTACAGCCAGTAGTAGGAGCTATTTCTGCATGTGTTCAACCTGCCCATAGGGGGATCTCAATCACAGAGTGTCAGCCATCTTTTTTTTAAGCTAAGCTAACAGACTCTTGCTCTGTGGAGAAAGCTGAGTAGTAGGCAAACCACGATGGCGGAAGATGATATGGCAGTAGGAATGTGACGGTGAGGAAATTTTCCCACCGGTTAATCGACGTGTGACAATACCGATAAAATTTTTTCAAATTGCTTATTTTAAACTGAAAGTAAAATGCACACGGCCGCTCTGGGATTCATAGCTCATTTTGTGCTGCGACTCTCGTTCGGCTCACACTGTATTGAGCAGACTCGTTCAGCTTTTAATTGTAGTGTCTGTTCTCGAACTGAACCAAATTATCTTTTTACTATAAAAAGCAAAACACCGGTGGGGGCGGTGCCACGGTGTAAGTGATGTAAGAGGTGTTTCACCTGAACACCGGTAACACCGGCAACACAGACTATCGCAGCAAGCCTATATGGCAGAAGGGGATTTTGAAGATCTGGTGCGCAATTCAGATGCTCGTGGCTACCTGTACGAGCCGCAATACAGCGAGGAACAGTTGCGGATGATGGAGGAACAAGAGGCAGCCAGAGCAGCTGTTGCAGCAGAGGAGCAAGACCTGCTTGGTGGTCAGGAGGAAGAGCCCGGGCAGACTCAAGCTAGGGCGGACTGGGGGTGGCAGTGTCATGACATTTTATCCTACCCGTCAGATTTTCCTACCAGGGCTTACTACGCATGCGCACATCAATATTTAATATTTATTTTTAAGGGTAGGGGTAGGTATGGAAATTAATAAAGCCTCAAATCACATGAATATGATGCTGGTAGCACAATCTGATAGGTAGCATTTTTTGCAGTAAAATTGTGCTACCTACTGTTTTAAAGGGAAGTAGCAAAATCTAACAAGGTAGGACAAATCTACAGAACAGCGGACTACGCCGTATTTTCAGTTTCGAGTCAACTAGTAGCCTAGTTGTATAATTTCTTCCGATACTGTCCTCTGTAACCGGTAGGTGTAGCTTGGGAGTGGCCTCGCAAGTGCATTCTGGGAGTTGTTGTTTGCACCCTCAGATTCCAGATTTTCAAATAGTTGTATCTCTGCCAAATATTGTCCTATCCATCAATGGAAAGCTTATTTATTCAGCTACTGATGTGTGAATTGTCTCTTTCCAGAGTTTTGGGAGTCAAAAAACATATACAGGCAAAACAAAATGAATACCAGTGGCTGATGATACATTGAGGTCTTATGAAGTGAAACGATTGGTCTGTGCAAGAACATTATTTACAACATTACTGTCTGTAATCCACAGCCTTGGCAAATGGTCCTGAGCGCATGCACAACAGTCTGGAGTGCAAGCTTCCTGACGCCTTATGATGTATGCGAGGGAGCAAACTCACATGTGATACAGTTTTCAGCCACATCTATATATACATATATATATATATTCTCCCATATTTAATTTAGTAAATCTCTGTTGTGCAGCCAAAACAAAAAAAAGGATAAAAGTTATTTTCATTTGATTACATATTAAAACATTATTTAAATTGTTAAAGTTTTTTTGCGTTAATTTCATTACCACCATTTTTGATAGAATATTTGTATTAAATCAGTACAGAATCCAGAAGAATTAAAACAATAAATTATTAATGATAAATCAATTATTAAATTAAATTTTTTAGATGTTTTTGATCAATGAAATTTGAAGAAACAAAACAAACAAATGCAAAAAAAACAAAAGTTTCCAAAAAAGGATATTTTTTTTTGTTCAACCAAAAAAACTTGTTTTGATTGTTTAATATTGTATACTGTGAAACCGTGATATTTTCTGAGACGATTATCATACCCAGGGTTTTTCCTGGGTCAAAAATGGTCTTCGGTGGTGGCTGACAGACATGGTCATCCATAAACACACACACACGCACGCACACACAGTAAAAAAGTACCCTACCCACGTGATCTGCAAGCGCAATACTGACAATACATTTTATATAAATTCAAAGAAAGTTTGTAACTTTTGCTTATCTTATTTTGATCCCACATGAAAAAATACTAGAGTATATTATAGTAAAATTACTCTAGTAAATACTATAGTGTTTTTGAACCGTACTATAGTAAATATACTACAGTAAATTAACAAAGTGTAGTAAATACTATAATATACTACAATTTACTGTAGTATCTTTACTATAGTATGGTTCAAAAACACTATAGTCATTTTACTATAATATACTATAATATACTATAGTATTTTTTCATGTGGGATACCTTGATGTTTGTTTTTGTTCCTCATTTTTACACTATTTACTGATAATTGTTTTGGTATATAATCATATCAATATTAAAAAGTAGTATTAAAAAAATGAACAAATAGCCTAATTTTCTGCCATATACAATTTCATAAAATTATCAGCTAGCTAACAACAACTTTGTTCTGGTTTCACCTCACTCTAAACTAAGTGATTTATAGGCTATTTATTTTACTACACATTATGAACATAAATAAGCTGAAAGACTGTGGAAAATTAAAACTAACTCTTACACCCACTCTTGCTAAATTGGGTAAGCACACTTGTGTTCTCATTTCAGATTGTTCTGAGTAAATTAATAAACTGATTTGTGAGTTCAGTGTTGGACAGATCAGTTGTTCTAACCAGTCGTTAAAATGATTCGGTTCAAAGGAGTCATTAGGTGGCGAATCGGACATTAGCAGATGTGTTGTGTGCGAATCCCGTCTGTTAGAACATCGCAAAAGATTTGTCAACACACAGAAAACACTTCATAACCGGACAGGATTTGTTTCCCGTTTATTGAAAGTATGGTTTATGTCAGCTGGTCAGAGAATCAGTCAATGTTTTTTGAGCACATTTCACACCCAGCGGTAATTAAAGGAAAACATATTGTCTGATAGCGCCACGTGCAACATGGATTCGGTCTTCCGACCTTTTGATTTTGATTAACGTAATATGTGAAATATTAGAAAGCTAAGAATACTTATTTTGAAGACAGAGAGCGTGCGAGCGGGGGAGGAGCTCTGATCGTTCTCTCTGACAGTCGGTTACAAGCGCAGCATCTATTCTACATCATTCATAAATCACAATAACTCATCAAATAAAGCTTTGGCGGGACAAAAATTTGTTTTGGCGGCCGCCAAAAAAATTTCAATGTA
Organism: Gobio gobio; assembly: GCF_949357685.1. NCBI lineage: Eukaryota > Metazoa > Chordata > Actinopteri > Cypriniformes > Gobionidae > Gobio > Gobio gobio. The sequence continues at coordinate 39,456,126 of NC_137116.1, read as the reverse complement.
GGAAAAACCCTGATACCGTGAAAATCTCATACCGTTACAACCCTAATTGCAGATATCATTAATGTCGATATTTAAATGTACAAAATAATTCAGGAATTTAGTCTGATTCAAGGGGAATCAGAATACCAAATCCTGACTGACTAAAGGAGGAGCTGGGGATGGAGGAGGGTAAATTACCTCTGGAGAAACGCGATAGCTGCTGATAATACTGAAGGAGCTTATTTGTTTATAATCAGAAATCAAGCGTATCGTCAATTCTAGCAAATCACATTAGTCAAGCTCACATATATAATATATATGCGAACTTGACTAACGTGACCTGCCAGAACTGACGATACGCTTGATTTCTGGCAGGTCACGTTAGTTAAGCTTCCGTGCATACTAGTGTTGTCAAAATACTGACTTTGTTACAAGGTTGGTACTGAAATTTGAACAATGTGACGCTTTGAGCACTGTTGAGCAGAATTGTAAACACCTCGGATTGGCCATTGTGTTCACGCACTCATCGGATATGTCTGTGATTGACTACGATGATCAACGCAGGGGAGCGTTTGAAAGCGCATGGAAGTGTTTGAAAGTGCTTTGAAAGCAGGACCATATGAAATCACAAGCAGGTGGCTATCAGCGGACCGGTCAAATGCACCCGTGTTTATCTGTGTAAGCGCTCAGTGAAAAGCGCCATCGATGTATATTTACAACATGTTTTTGAAGCACTGATCATTGTAGCCAATCACAGATGAGCGCGTGAGCACAATGGGCAATCAGAGGGGTTTACAATTCCGCTCGACAGCGCTCAAAGCGGCACATTTTTTTAAATTGAATTGCCGACTTGGTACCGAAATTGGTACTTTTGACAACTCTAGTGCATACGTCAAGTCAAGTCAACTTTATTTATATAGTGCTTTTAACAATGCAGATTGTTTCAAAGCAGCTTTACAGTGTTAAACAGGAAAATAATGCAGCATAATTTTATTTAGCCGTCTAGCCATTCTGGAGAAAAAATGTCAGCAGTTCATTTCAATTATCATACAGTGACAGTGTGGGCTTTAGATCAGTAATTAGAGCAGTAATTTAGTTTATATGGTTAATTTAGTTTAATAATTAGATTTATTTCGATATTTAGTTGAAAAATTTAGAAAAATGTTGTATCCCCAACTGAGCACGCCAAGCCAGAGGCAACAGTGGCAAGGAAACCAAAACCCCATCAGGTGACCTAATGGAGAAAAATAAACCTTGGGAGAAACCAGGCTCAGTTGGGGTGCCAGTTCTCCTCTGACCAATTAACAAACAGCATATGATTATTATTCTGGAAACTTTACAGGTCAGAGATCATAATAGATCGGAATATTCGAAGGATCGGAGGCAACACGCCGTGATGCAACGTGATGACTCCGATTGTTCGAATATTACAATTTAATAATACTTAAAAAGATATGTCATCCTCAATAAACCCGAGACGGGTTTATTGAGGATGACATATCTTTTTAAGTATTATTAAATTGTAATATTCGAACAATCGGAGTCATCACGCCGTCATTATGCAACAGGAAGCTTGCACTCCAGACTGACATGAACGCGCTCAGGATTGTTCCTCTGATTTTAGGGGGGAGATACTGTGTGCGGGATTTGGCATGGCAGAAAGTCCCATTATGTGAAGCTGACTGCACAATGAATCTTTTATTTACATAATAATAAGCCTTGCCTACCCTTACACATGCTCCGCCTATGGTACCATGTAAATACAAAATATGAATGATAATTATTTAGTCATATAGCATGAATCAAAAGTACAATGGTACTAGCATCTGATACCACCACTGCACCATGGTACCACCCCGGTACTTTTATGAACGGCACACACAAACTCACAATCCTGTCATTCACAAACCATGTTTTTTCATTCTCACCCTCTGTTGCTGTTGCTTACTCTCTTGTCTAACATTACCTGGCTCACCGGTGAACCACAGAGAACACACAATGTGCCAAATTAGTAAAGAGGCATGCCACACACACACTCAGGCATACCCAGCACTCACTGCCACAACACACCTGTCAGCAACAGAGAGAAAGACTAAGAAACAGAGATGGAAAATATCCTTCATGTTACATGGCCCTGAACTGAGTCAATGGCCCATTCTAAATCTCTGAATCTTAGCGTGCACTAAGAGCGTGTGTATGCGTAAGGAAGAGTATTTGTGTGGGTATGTGCTTAACCCTGTGTGAGTTGCTCAACAGGGAAGGAGGAAATTAAAATGTGGCTTGTGATTAATTGTGATTTCATAGCATGTAATACACACAACCACAGAGCACAGTGGGCATGGGATTGGTTGAAGGTAACTTGGCAGATGTCCCTTCAGACGGAGGGAGAAAGCCATAATGAAAATGAAAAAGAATGAGCAGGGAGGACACACTAATGATTCATGTTCAGAAAACTGTAGGAAAAGAGTTGACCTAAAATAAGAAAAGTTTTTTTGCAATCAATCATTATAGAATTTATAAGTAGAGTTGAAAATCAAGAAATGGTTCTTATAACTGCTGGTTAATACATACATACTTAAACTGCATTCCTGCATTTTTATTCAGCATAAAATATAAAGTTTGGCCAATGAAGTCTGATTCTTGAGTTATTGACAGTTCTTTTTAGTGAATCATGTAATGATTGAAATGAATGAAAATGTATAGCATGAACAGTAAAGTCCGATTTCGGAACAAATTAATTGGGAATCAAGAATGAAAAATGAATGAATGAAAATCCATCTGGCAACAGAATTCAATTTCTGTTCAATATGTTTTCCTCAAATTCAAAATAATCATTAAAATCTAAACATTAAATAACCGGAATGGTTAAATTCCTTACGATTCCCAACCCTACTACAACTAAGAATATCCAGTAAAACTTCTAAATTCACCAAGCACTTTAATACAGATTCACTCTTCAGAAACAGCAATGAACGGTCAGTCCATTAAAGGGATTGTTCACCCAAAAATGAACACTCTTACATCATTCCAAACCTGACTTTTTTTTCTTTTGTGGACAAAAGTACCCACAAAAAAAATCCTGACATTTCTCAAAACTCATCTTCTGTTTTTTTTTGGGTCAATGTTAAGTGTGTTGATAAAATTGATTATTGATAAAACAAATAACTTAATGTTAGTTACTTCAGATCAGAGGTGGACAGTAACAAAGTACATTTACTTGAGTACTGTACTTAAGTACACTTTTTGAGTATCTGTACTTTACTGAAGTATTATTTTTTAGGGAAACTTTTACTTTAACTTCACTACATTTGAAAGACAAATATTGTACTTTTTACTCCACTACATTTCTATAAAGGTCCTCGAAGTCAAAAGTCGTTTCTGTAGCAGCTTTGCAAGTCAGTGGATGATTTTTTTTTTTCTTCTTTAAAAGTGTTTTTTTTTTGTGCAAAATGTAAATGTCTGGGAGAAAGAGAAGCATTGACATATGGATGAATCTGAAAAAGCATGTCCATCTCATGTCAATCTTGAGAGCCTATAGAGTAGTATTGCATCCTTCATATCTCCGAAAAGTCTTTAGTTTTATTATATTTATAAAAGAAAGATAGGCTGTACCGAGTCTTTCCGAAAAAAAAAAATGAGCGGCTGGAGGTGTATCGTGTGGGCAGAGCTAAAGAATCACGAGCACACGCAGCTATTGCGTTGAGAACGTCTGAAAGCTGTGACATCCTTAAACGTGGAAAAAAAAAAAACTTTATCCTAAATAAGCCATGGAGATCAATCAGATTTAGCCATACATATATGATCCAGAATCAGATCTAGAGGCTGAAATTGAACAGAAGAAGCAGCAACGACGACTACAGCAGGACGTCTCAATAGTATGTACTGTAACTGTAACTTATATACTTGCTTAGAGACTTGTCTTGCGCAAGTTTTGCAACATTTGTGTGTGTTTACTCGTGGTTTATGAGGACATAATTTGGTTTATGGACTATTGTATGCAATTTAATGTTAGCAGTAGCAAGTGGAACGTTTGCACGTCACACTAGTGCGTGTTTACATAGAAAAACAATGGAATAGTAGCGCATTTGAATAAACAAGTCGATAGCTAACAACACAAAGACATTTGAAGTGGTTTTACTCACCGCCTGCTTCCAACACACGAGTCACAACCGTGATCCTAAATCGCTGGGACTGTTCCATCTTTCAGCATCAGACACGCTACAAATCCGGAGTTGGACTGGGGCTTGTTCATAAACCATCGTCACCGAAATTCAGGGAACAAACAAAAACACTTGCGCAACTCCGTTGCTGCTCTGGAAAAAAACTCCATCCACTGTCCTATTAACGCTGGGTTCTTTGGGAAGCTGTGCAGGGTTCTTTCCCTGACAACCAAAAACACACATCTTTGGTGACATTGTTGATTTTGTGAAGTCCTGTGACTGCACTGCGCAGCCGTAGGGATGAAACGATTACCGGTTTCACGATAAAATTTAGTGACGGTTAGTAATATGGTTTAATATTTAAATATCATTAAAACCACGTGTGATTATCACGATTTTGAAAACTCGCGGTAAATATGTCCAATCAGCGTCAGTCTGGCTCAGGCGCAGCGCACAGCTGTTTTTGAATGAGAAGAAATGGCAGTGACAGCACTCGGGAGATTTTTCAGACTTCTAAAAGGACCAAATCTGAGGTGTGGTCATATTTTGGCTTTTAAAAAACTCCTGAGGGAAACGAAGATGGTCACCCTGTCTACATGCCAGAAGAAAGTCACTGTAATAGGGGAAAACACTTCAAATCTGCAAATGCAAGGCAAGTGGACTTTGACCTCAATACCAAAAATACGTCTGGGAAATAATAACGTGAAGCGAACGAACAAGTTCAGACAAGACTAGGGCGACATTAAGGGATAATAATCAGGGCTTGACATTAAAGGAACTGTATGTAAGAAATGTATTTCAATTAATCATAAAATGGCCCTGATATGTCACTAGACATTAAGAAATCGTGTTAATTTCAAATATTTATATCACTGACAACGGTTGTCCGGCCAAGATATTGTCATTTTAAAAGTGAAGTTGCAGCCCTCAACTGATGTTGATGTTGACATGTTGTGTCATGCCTGAAGCGTCACCCTCCACCTATCTACCAATCACGAAGTCAGTAGTGTTTCTGCATTCGGGTTGCCAGCTCTGCTCTAGTTACCACAGCTGCAGCTACAAACTTTTTGGATAAACAATGTCTAACTTTACGAAACCTAAACGACCTCGTTATGAATCAGAAAAACGTTGTGACAGTGTCCGAAATAAAACAAGGATTTGTATAGGAGATGCCTTTGAAAGATGTAGACGGCTGAAAACGGAGAATAATTTGAACTGATGCCAACGTTGCTAATTTTCTCCTGGACAGGTAAGGTTCATCTATGTTTGGCTACCTTGTACTTAATGTAAATGGACATTTCAAATATTCATGACAGTCGAACAAAGATATGCATGTTCGTGCAAAGTAACGTTAGGTTAGCGCAGATGGAGGAGGTGGGTCATTGAATTGAAAAGGTAACGTTAAGGAATTGTTTGGTAAATAAAAACGGCGAGTCGTCATTGCTAATGCATTATCAGAGCCCGTTTCTCTGTCATTATGCTGAGACGCTGAGGAAAACAACATTAGCACGCCTATTATGGCAATGTGAAAACGTATTTGAGACCGTAGCCTAACGTTATCTCATATTCCTCATTCGTTCTTCGCATATATAGTGGACAAAACATGCTGCAAGTTGACCTGTATGACCATTGCTAATGTTATTTAGCTTTGCTGTAATTTTACTATAATATACTATAGTATTTTTTCATGTGGGAATGTACGAGCGTTCATATTTACGATTATATTTGGCTAATCGCCATAAGTAAATTGCGATTCATAATTACTTCACAAAACATCGCTCTTGAAGCATAAACATAATTAACAGAAAGAAAAAACGTACTGTGTAGGACTCGTCACTTGCCATTGAAAGCTCCGTGTAGCAGCCTACGTTCCTGCTGGATCCTGCAGCCTATCTGGCAGCCTCGAGTCCGGGGGAGGGGGAGAGGGGATACACCGCTCAACAGTAATTTGAAAGTGATTGCAGTACCAGTTTTGGCCACAGTCCTACATACAGCTCCTTTAACCCAAAAATAACCGCTATTTGCGGGTGTAACGTTTTTTTTTCGGCTGCACACTAGCCACTCTGGCGGTTGGACTTATTATAGTCTTCTCAAAAGCCATCTGTTATAATCGCGTTGCGCATTATAACCACTCACACGTGTTTCTATTGAGTTTATGAATGCAATGTCTCATAATCAGAGGCGTTCAGATTAGCCGGAGTTTTGTAGAGCGCGCGCCGCTCTCACTCGCTGAAATCTGCTCTCAAAGCGGAGATGAACGTGCGATGTACGCAGGAGATTCACTCATCATACAGTGGTTGAATGTTTCTGTTCTATTTCAGCAGCGAGAATAGTTTCAAACAAACACAGCAGAACACAGCGCATCTGATATGACTGGCATAACGCTGGCGAATTTAGGGACCGTCTCTAAAGTTACACACAACATTGGTAACGTTACACGTTTCAAACTTCAGCATTTGAAGAGAATGACTTTGTCATCAAACTGACTGTAAAGTGTTCATCTAGGTGTCAGGTATGATTCACACATTTTGATATTTAATTAAATAAACTGTCAAACCATATGGAAATATGGATATGCATTATTTCATAGGATACTGTTTGGGCTCTTACACAAAACATGCTAGATTTAAATGTGACTGATAGAACTCTGATGATAATATTGCTTGAGAATATATTTACAGAGATAATATTAGAGTTTATATTTATGCGTTGCTATTGACGACGGCCATTATAAGGAAAGAAATCCCACAGAATCTAGTTGTAAAAAGTGCTTAGAGCTGCTTTATTTATTTGTTGTTTGTTGATTTTCAAATATACAACTTGTTGAAATGTTTTAAGTGTGTGCATCTGTTCTTTTTGAACACTTTCATCTCATTTGAAGAAAACCGTGATAATATTGATAACCGTGATAATTTGGGTCACTATAATCGTGATGTGAAATTTCCATACCATTTCATCCCTACGCAGCTGATGACTTCCCTAAAGCCGAGCACAGCGCGTTAATGGGCATGCATTTGCTCTCTCCCTCTAGTCGCACGCGCCCTTCTGGGAGAAGTGCCCGTATGGCCCGTACAAGGACATTCCGCCCTTGTTGACGTCACTTTGGCTCATACTCTAAAAAAACTTTCCGAATTTATGAGAAAACGGAAGGAGTATTGTTGGCACAGAAATACTCCATCAAACGTCCAACTTTAAAAAAAACAAAACAAATCCAAGTCTTTAACAGTGTGAAAAGCTCAGTATGCATGAAACAGCATTTCAACCCCCCCTTTAATTTACAAAACATTTAAGCCAATTACAAAGTTTAAATCACTGAACATATATCATGTTTTTTACAATGCAGGTATGCGTCAAAATATTGAATCGTTTTATCCAGAAGTCACTAGTACGCACAACTGACCCCAGTTCCCATCTGTCCTTATCATATAGCATGCTGAGGAAAACATGTCACCAATAAACCATCCTCAGGGGAGAAAAAGAGATTGATAAAACAACCGCTCCGAGGGGAGGAAAGATTGATGGGAACGTTTGCAGCACGTGGATGTGCAATATTAGCACATATATCAGCATAAACCTCGGCCCTTCTCTCTATCGCTCACTGTTCACCTAGACAGGTGTGGACTTGTTCTGAAGGACAAGTGCTGGGAATGGTGTTTACATGGTCTCACATAACAGAACAGCGTCCTTTAGTGTGCAGTTATTTCCTTGAGATCGTTCAAGGAAGATTTGTCTGAAACAGGAGGTCCATCTATATAGAATAATAATCAATATGGGTTATATAAAGGGAAATTTCTTAAACTCTTCCATTTTGTCCCCCTAAATAGGAATATTTAGTTGTATCCTTGAGTGAATTTCTTCTGAGCAGTACTACAGACAGTCAAAGACGAAAAGGACACTGTAAACATGTAATTAAGTGGTAATCTTAACGGGTAAACACATTCTCAAACTTTCACGTTCATTCATTCCTTTACGCCTCACTCTTAAATTTTCTGCCTCTATTATTCTGCCTTTCCATTCCTAATCTATGACTCAATAGTATCAGTGCAAAAGGGAGAGAGGAAAATACAGAAAGAGGACAGAGAGAGAAAGAGGACAAGGAGAGAATGCACCCTGAGGGTTCCATGTTGTTTGGGCCTGCCTCCCCAACTTACTAACACACACACACACACACACACACACACACACACACACACACACACACACACACGTACAGTAAACCCTCTTTCTGGTAGATATAAAGAGATGTACTGTAAGCATTCAGGATTATAGTATATTTTGAATAACTAATACGTTTAACACTTTAACAGTGTGTGAGAGTGAGACTAAACCGGGAGGGTGAAATAAAACTGATAGTGGAAATTATGGAAACTATAATGGGTTGACAAAGAAGAGGAAGAGGAGAGACATGCCACCTAATGCCGAGTTCAGACTGCAAGATTTTCAAACTCGTCGGATCACTGCTCGTCAGGAGGTTTCACACTGCATGACTTTACAATATGAAGAATCATCGACAACTCTCTCCGGTGCGCAAACTAGGTTTCACAACCAAACACACGTGAGATGTGATAAGTAAACAACGTGAGATCACGTGTGCGTCAGACCGGAGTTCTCGCGCAAGACTGGAATTGTTATCAAAAATGATAAACTGCAGAAAGTTTGTGATCCAAATAGTCTGTGCGCTGATTTGCAGTGAAAAGGAGAAAAAGAAAAAAGATTACGGCGGAGGAAATGGTTGGGGAGACACAGGGAGCAAAGATTGTGTTCTGCAAAGAGAGTTTGAGGTAAATAAATCCTTTTGTAATGTGCTACTGTTGCAGCTGGTCAAGCAAATGTTTGTGCTTTATTTCTGTTTGATAGAATTGTAAATATATCTAATAAAATACTGATATTCTGGTCTATAACTCGTCCCCGAACCTCCCGCTGCCCTGTATCTTGCTCTCTCATTGGCTGTAGGTCATCACCGATGTATTTTTTCAATCAGAACACATTTCACACAGCAGGAGTTTGAATTCGATTTCTCTCAGATCCTGTCTTTGATCATTCACACTGCGTGATTGTCACTCGCGTGCGCGAGCACAGATTTGCCTATGATTTCGGGCATTTGTAGGCGAGTCAAAATCGGGCAGTGTGAACTCAGCATAAGACATATCATTTTGGCCAAATACCAAAGGCCATATTCATGGAGAAGGCAATTCCAGAATGCACTGCAGGAAAAAATACATCCCATTAACTGAAAAGTAGTTCAGTCTAACTAAAAAGATATTGTTTCCTAGTGTTTCTGTATGGTGTGCTTTTGTATGCATATTAGAGAATCTCAAGTCATCATTAGCGTAACTACATGCTAACATCAAACTCTATAGAAATCAGTGAAGCTGATAAGCTTTTAACTGGAGTGCCACATTTTTTAGAATGCCATGTCATGTAGGAAATGCTGAAAAGATGCAAGACGCGAACACAACGGTCAAACACATCCATCTAGCATATGTCAACATACAAAAACAATGGAAAAATAGCATGGTGGAACGAAAAAAAAAAACAAGTTCTTTGTGAATAGCCCTCTAGAGCGTTCCAAATCACTTTTGTGTTTCCATGACAGTTAAAATGTCAACTTAGTAGTCAGCTACCTATGCAGAAAGTATGCAGATCACTAGGTTCTGGAATAGAGTCAGAGTGTTACATTGGAAGGTTACATTACCCAAATAACTAGAGGAAAGGGGTGGCGTTAACATCAGCTGATCCAATAAGAGAAAGAGAGCGAGGTTTATATCCATTAATGGGATAATCGACTTGTTTCGGGCAGTGTTAAAGCATTAGGATGTATTAAATGTCTGGTGATTTAGCCGTTGTTGGACAAACGTGGCAGTTTTTGCTGGCAGGTCTCGAAAGATTATCCTCAAGAATATTTCTGCATTTCACAACCGTATTGTAGGTTAACAGTCACATTATTACGTTTCTGACTACAATGTGAGAGCTGCCTGGGCAAAATTTGAGACTGCAGTGCTTGCCAGTGTATTGCTACGTGGTTGTTAAGGCGTTCTGAGTGGTTGTTATGAAGTTGCTAGGGTGTTAGGTGTTCCAAAAATGTTTCTGTGATATTTTGGTTTCGCTTTTATTTCTGTTTCCATCTCTTCCTCTCTCAGGGTCACTTTAATGTGAACAGATCCTTTAAATTCATTTCTAAATTCACCCTGATATTACAGTTTCCTCATAACTCATATGATTTATCCTTGGCATGTACCATGTGCATATGTCTCCAAGTGTGTGCTCGTGGTAAGCTGTGTTTGGTCTTGTCCTGCTCCTGCACTCACTGGGCCGATGACAAATGCAAAATGCCAAAGTCCTGTGTGTGGTTGTGTTTATGTTGCTTATTGATGTATTTGTTTGTGTGTGTACTCATGTGTGTGAATGTAAAGGTGGTCTTTGTAAGCGGGGTTCACACCTGTTGTGTGAACACCTGAAGGTTGTACTAGCTGCTCTATCTGCATTATGTTCAGTACCTGTTGCATATCCTGCAAACAATATTCCTGTGTGTGTGCGTGTGTGTTACTGCTTTTCCCTTGGGTGTCACTGAGAGCCCAAATTTAAATTCCATAAATAGTGAACAGAAAATGGAAAAAGAAAAGAGGGGCTTGTAAAATTGATGCGGATCTGTTCACTTGACCCGATTTTTCTGGGACATCTCAAAACAAAGCTTTCATGTGTGTGTTGTGCACATATGTTTGGTGTTGATTTTTTCCGTTTGCTTATTGATTATCTTTCCTTTCTTCTGTGTAACATAAAAGGGGAATTTTTGAAGAATATCCCTGCCAAACAGTGAAAAGAAATATAGAGTTGGGATGTGAAGTCAAACTTGAAAAAAAGTAACCAAAAGCACCATAAAAAAAAATATTCAACAAGACTTGTTTGCTACCATCTTCTAAAACCATATGACAGCTCAATAGCAACAGAATTAAATTTAAGACCTTTGGTGAACTATTCCGTTAAAGCTAAAGTGTGTAAAATCTGCATCATAAAAAAGAAATTCCAAAACTAATTACTGTTCACAATTAATGTTTTTTTTCCTTGAATGTCACCGATTAACCAGAAATCCCACCCCAAATTTACGCCACTAGTTAGGCCAATGTTGCTATGTCAGGGATGCTCAAATGGTGACAGAACGGAAGAGAAATTACGAGTATAAGTGGGCCAGAGTCTTGATTTTCCTTCAGTCCAAGACACAGTGGCCTCTGAGCTGTAATGAGTTATGTGGGACAATGTGTGTGTGTGTGTGTGTGTGTGTGTGTGTGTGTGTGTGTGTGTGTGTGTGTGTGTGTGTGTGTGTGTGTGCGCGTGTGTGCGCGTGTAGTGCGCGTGTGTGCGAGAGAGAGAGAGAGAGAGAGAGAGAGAGAGAGAGAGAGAGAGAGAGAGAGAGAGAGAGAGAGAGAGAGAGAGAGAGAGAGAGAGAGAGAGAGAGAGAGAGAGAGAGAGAGAGAGAGAGAGAGAGAGAGAGAGAGAGAGAGAGAGAGAGAGAGAGAGAGAGAGAGCCAGCGTGGCACATTACACTTGCAGGTAGATATGTGCAGGCTGTATCTGAGGCCCAGAGGACCTGCAGTACCTCTCTGAGATATAAATCAGTGTGTGTGTGTGTGTGTGTGTGTGTGTGTACTACATTTCAGACACTTTCATGGACAATCTTTTTCTACTTTCAAAAGCCATTTCTTATAAACAAATTTCCAACAACCACAAATTGTATGATTCTAAAGTTTGCATGTTTTAAGAATGTACTGAGAATGTACTTAAGAACACTGAGAACAATTTGTAATACTACAATCAAATATTAAAGCACTAATAAAAGGCACAATATGTAAGATTTTTGGATTAAATTAACCAAAAACCACTAAAACAATGTTATACATTTTGTTGACTTGTGTACTTACATTATCCCAAAATATTCCAACAATGTTTAAATCCAGAGAAATCAGCGATTTCAAACCAGTGTGACGGCCCGTGTCATTGTGTCACCTGTCCAAGACGTCTTATCACGTTACCCTCGGTTTCCGGTTTTACTTCCATAGAAGCCATGGAAACACCAAAGACGATTTAACATATGATGTGTTTTATTAGACAGGTGAGAAACTGTTTGGATACCTTTATCGACAGAAAACTATTCATTGTTATATAGCTCTACACACTTATTGTTTGAATCTCGTTTTCTTGATTTACCACGAGTACCACGTTTGTACCATACCTCAGACAACACTATTTTGTCAAGTGGCTAAGTCATAAAATCAGAAAGAGCATTATTTGTAGTAACAGTAATACCATTTTTTTCTACCATGCAATTTATTTTAAAATGAATTGCATGCCATTAAGCAACACAAGTCATCCAGCTTTTATTAATATGATATTCTAATATCGATCTAGCTCACTGCAGTGTGAAACAAGTATAACACGCAGTGAGTGAACACGCAGAGTACCGTTAACATAAGTTTCAACACATTCAAATTTATTTTTGTGTGTATTTGTATTATTAATATTTAGAAATATATTAAGTCTTTTTAAACAAAGAAGCAATTGCAGGATGATGGTTAGTATGTGCCAACAGCGGAAACTCTGTATATTCGTGCAGTGAGCGAGTGCAAGTCAAAGATCAAATCTGATTTTATGTAAACACTATCGGATTCATCAATCGAAATGATTTCATTAAAACGTAGCTTATGGCGTAACTACACTGTTCATTTATTGTTTCTTTGCAACCTTCTCAGCTCAGGGTTAACCACATCTTGAGCAACCTAATGACCTAAGGCCTAAGTAACACGTTTTGACCTGCACACTGTGTGTATAGGAGAGCACATGCTTCACACACAAGCACACACTAGTGTCAATCAAGGCAATTTCGAGTTTAGAAAACTATGTAAACAATTTAATGGTATTTTATGTTTCCTTCTATATCATCATATAATAGAATTGGCTTGCTAATACTACTACATATACATATTTGATAATGACTAATATAATAGAAAGTAGAGCACAGTGTGTAAAAGTGTGTTTGCATAACCCTGACCTCTTTTGCAATTGGTCTTTACACGTACCCTGAGGATAACCGGGAGCTCTGATTGATGGAGGAGAAGATAGATGGATAGAGGTATGGAAAAACGGGTAAGAGAGCAGCTGACTCTGACACCCAGGGAGTTCCTGATGAAAAAAATGCAGGTATGCTGAAAAGCTTTCTAATCTGTGCTGCTGCTGAAGATATACGATCTGAAATTATAATCATAAATCTGTAACGTCTGATCTGATCTGACAGCATAAAAGTGATCTGAGGAGGAGACAGTTCCTGTTTTGGAAATGTTTACATGGATATGACATGAGATATGTGAAAGTGATGGTCTCGTGGTCACTTGTGTATTAATTCATGGAACACACAGGACGCTTTACCAGCAGTGTTGGGGGTAATGCATTACAAGTAACTTGAGTTACGTAATCAGATTACTTTTTCAAGTAACTAGTAAAGTAACTCATTACTTTTAAAAATGTACAGCAAAATATCGGAGTTACTTTTTAAATAAGTAATGCAAGTTACTTTGTTTTCCATTTATTGACAGACAGCTCTCTTGTCCAATGTTGGGAAAAAAATCATAAGTTGATTTGTAAAGATGATGCTCTTGTAGCTCTAGACTAATGTGAGCAGACATTTACTAATCTCACTTGCACAAAAAAGATTAAACTAGCCTATTCTCAAATGAATAATCAGAACCTCCAATAATGAAATATGTTAAATAAAACTAGTTTTATGCATTTAATAGAACAATTATGTTATAAAAAAAAACAAGCCAGGCCAGGTGAGAAAAAGTAACGCAAAAGTAATGTAACACATTACTTTTCTAAAAAATAACCAAGTAACGCAATTAGTACTTTTAAAGGGAGTAACGCAATATTATAATGCATTACGTTTCAAAGTAACTTTCCCCAACACTGTTTACCAATGCTCCAATTTGCTCTATTGGTTTTTTTCACTTAGAAAATGTAGCTAAGAATTAAGATAGGAAGTTTCTGAAATACAGCAGCTGGTTTAAACATTATATGCAAATACATGGGCTAACTTCTTCAACGAAAGTAGCACAATGATATTTACTCATCCTGACCTAACTCTTACACCATGTTCTAACCAGGCACGACATCTTTTACATATTTACATACTGAGTTTTTAGTCCCAAAAAGCTACAACAGTAACAGGTCCCATTTTTGTAGCGTCACCTCATCCACTGAAAAATCTCATTGGTCTGGAATATCAAAACTGTATATTAAAGGAAATTACTCAGGAAATCACTCACTGCACTGCATCTTTCTGACACACAACAAAAGCAGCTGGCAGGAGATGAATTACGGGATCTCCGTCTTTACTCCAAATACCAGTTCAAATGTGGAGCGACTTAAGCAGCAAGCTTTCAATGCCATACGTGTCGCTGTAGCTCATGTAAATTACAAGGGAGCCAGTTTTCAATGTCACTCACAGTGTGAACACTCAGTAGTGTAAATTATCTTTGTAGT